>NW_007246462.1:12498-57747 GCF_000164805.1 Carlito syrichta
GTACCACATTTTTAAAATCCAGTCCTCTTTTGATGGACAGCATGATTGCTTCCAGGTTCTAGCTATTGTGAACAATACTGCGATAAACATACGTGTGCAAGTAAAAAAGTGAGTTCTACTGGTGAGTTTTGAAAGTCAGCAGAGCCTCCCTGTGACGCTGTTTCCCAAGCCAAGAGAAACCAAACCCAAACCAAGTCTACAATGGGCAAGGTGTGTACATTGTTGGTTAGTGGCTCAGGAAGAAGCCACATTTGACAGGGATTCTGGTGCCCATTTTTTAATTTGCCCCATTTCCATGAAACCCATTTTTAAATATTGCAAAGAAAGTGGGTACTTCTTCCCAAATCTGCATAATCAGAAAAGCACCAGCATGAACTTTTGAAAAAGCGGCACTCCATTCCTAAGCACTTATTCATTTTGAACAACTGGTGATGATTCATTTTTCATAACCCAATGGATGTTTGTTTAGAATAATGTAAAGTCAATAATGTTTGTTGTTTTACATACAATTTGGGATAGTCAAATCTCCAGCAACATATTGTTATTACTTTAGAGAATAAAATCAACAAGTGGGTGAGCTTACTTATACTCTTACCAAAAAGGTAATCCCCATTTATGCTATAATGCAGAACAAGTCCACAGGATCTTACAAGACGCATCCACTGGGGAAGAAAAAGCAAGGGTTGGAACTCAACCTGAACCCAGCAGTGCCCTTGACAATGAAGATCAAGAACAAACTCTTCAACTATGTAACAAGTATGTTGAAATTCTCAATGTGTTTGTAATCTTAAAAAAGTCCCATCTTATCTTTTTACTTTTCATTTTCTTCCTCCCCTCATAGTTCTTGTTCCACTGTGTTCTTTAGCCACTTAGAAACAATTTTACTGATGCTCATATTTTCCAGGATAGGCTCAGGTCACTGTGTGATTTTTGGTTGTTCCACGGTGTAAGAAGAATGGTACTTGGAGAGCACCATTCAATTGTGGGCAGGTGATACTGCTGAAGTGTGTGTCTGATGACTGCCCTTAGTTTTCATTCTTTCCTGGAGCCCAAAACAGGCTGCTCATTCAGAATGTCCCACATGACAACGCACTTCAGTAGTAAAATTCTAAAACCTGAATAATGGGTAATAAATTGAGCAGTGGTCCCTTAAAATGTGTGCTAATGCTTTTTCCAGAGGGAAAAAAATACTCTTAATTTCTGGTTGGACGTTCTGGAGTTGCTCCAACCTAAATGGCCTCTCTCTGCTCTTTCTGCTCATGGATTGCTTCTTTTGTGGGGTAGAATAAAACTTGAATTGTGATAAGCCTTTAGGGCAAGATTCTATGCCTTTCTATGGCTCAGATTTTCATCTAGAAAATGAGGATAATGAACAGTACCTGCCTCGTAAAGTTTCTGTGAGGATTGAATGCACAAAAATGTGTAACAGCGACACCCCCACCCCCCCGCCCAGATTCATCCTTCCCTTTCTGTGCCCTAAACTACTCTATGCCTGGCATGTCTTTGGTGAGCAAAGCATGCTAAGCGGTGATTGATTCAGCAGGCTGCAAACAGCATTTTTTCTGTTTAGCTCCTTTTTACTCTGATAATTATGGCGACAATGGTCCAGTCAGCGTTTCTAGTATTTTCTCTACACAAATAGTCCATGCATACTAGGACTGCTGACAAAGCTCATACCACCACTACTTCAACACCCTCAGTTTGCCTGGGTCTGACCCAACACCACCCTCCGGGGGCATCCGAGACCTTTGTGCTGAATTAACCTAGATTTATGCTTTCTGTCTTGTGTGGAAACATAGCATCTTGATTATTATTTCTTGAAACATCCTACCTATCCCCAGGCCCAAGATTCTTCTTTCTCCTCTCTCTTTTGCTTTTCAGTGCCCTACCCAGGAATAGTGTAAGGATAGTGTGATTATTTATTTTGTGTGTCAACTTGGCTGGGTCGCAGTCCTAGATCTTTGGTCAAACATTATTCTGGATGTTTCTGTCAACTCTCTTTTTATAATGAGATTAACATTTAAATTGGTAGACTTTGAGTAAAAGTAGATTACCTTCCAAAATGTGGTAAAATTCATCCAATCAGTTGAAGGCCTTAATAAAACAGAGATTTACTCCTCTGAGAAAAATGGAATTCTGCCAGCAGGCTGCATTTGGAATCCACCTGTAAATCTTTCCTGGGTCTGCAGTCTGTTGTCTACCCTGCAGATTTTGTTCCACAATCTTGTGAGCCAATTCTTTAAAATAAATCACAATGTCTCATTCATATATATATGTATATATGTGTGTATATATATAGAGAGAGAGATTATATATGTGTGTGTATATATATATACATATACAGATATATATGTGTGTGTGTGTATATATATACATATAATCTGTTATATATATATATAATCTGTTAATTCTGTTTCTCTGGAGAATCCTGATTAATGCAGATGAAAAAGAACAGTCCTTAAATCATAGTTCTATGTTGGACTCTGAGAGAACAGAAGTCTGGGATCCAAAGTAGCCCCCCTGCTATAGCTTTCCCTCTTTGAGTTTCTAAGGCTTTTGATCTTTTGATTCCTGGGGAGGGTCATTATCTTCTCTTTCCCTCCATTTCTAAGATTCATATCTTCTGCCAATCTTTCCCTCACAGTCTATGCTGTTACAAGTGCCCATGGGGTAAGATGTATACTGGAATAGTCTAGGAGTAGAAACCTGTGTTCCTCCACCCCTGTCCCTTGCCTAAGTTCCAGAACTATTTCCCATTCTGCATTTAAAAGTAGGCTAGCAATATTCCTGCATTTCCCTTCTCAAGGAAATGTTATAACTAACCTTACCTGCATCCCCTGGTTGACCATTCCCTTCATAGCCATGACTATGCTCTAACCAACATAGGTGAGAGTGGATCTTCCCTGATGCATTCTTTCCTTTCTTCTCATGTTTACCATATCTCTAATTTAACTGCCCTTATCTAGCCTAAAATTCTAAAGAAGATATCCTCAACCCTGCTAGAGAACAAGTGGAGAACATGCCTTTTTGGGGCCACAGCTGGGCATCCTGTCTCTTAGTTTATTATATCATTACTCCCTCTGAAGCCGTTGTTTACTGCTGACAGTGTCTGCATACTCTCCACTGTAAATGCCACGATTTAAAGAGTATAGTTAAAATTTCCCTACCTATTGGATAAATTCCAGAACAATATTTAAGTCTCTTAGGTTAACTTACAAGGTGCATAATGTAAATTCTATTTTGTTCATAAAAACACCTGCAACATATAGATGTTTCTGCAACGGTGAAACTTTGATCTAAAATTATAATTAACACAATCATTTCACATTCATGCTGAAATGCAGTCCTGTGATAAATGCACTTCATTAAGTTATTTCACCACACTAAAAGGGACAATATAATATTATTAAACCCTAAATGGTAAGCTCTTAAATATGCTCATAAGAAGAAAAATAATATGGAAAATGCCAAAAACAAATTTATATTTGTGTTGAGAGTGAATGAATGGGAGCAAGCTTCTTTCTCCAGTGGGTTTTGCAACACTAACATCAGAATCAACTTTGACTCCACTGGCTGTCGGTGGACATGTCAGCTGAACAAATGTCTGTTGTCCGTGTGAAACCCCTTGGTGACCTCCATGTGGGGCCATGTGCTTTCCCCAATCCCTGAGCTCACCATCAGAAGACCAGGCGGAATGGAATACGACCTCTAGTGCACGACATGTTGCAAGAAGCAAGTGGAAGGAAGTCCCTCTGATGTTTCTCTCTCCACTCTATGAATGACTGGAGAGAATGAAATTAAGTAGGAAGCTGGGATGTAACTGTTAGGTCAGTGATCCGGTGCTGCGAATAAAGCAAAGGATTGCAAAAGCAAAGTAAAAGAGTGCATTCACATTTAGGACAGACTAAATGGGACCAACGTTGCAAGCAGTGAGGGCATGGGGGTGTGGGAGAAGATATATTTAAGGCATTTACAGGGAAGCTGGACTAGAAAACAATTCCAGCAACTGTATCCTTAGGAATTGATAACATAAGTCTTGTGTCTTGATACTGCAGGACAATACATCTTGTGACTCCAGCAGGTGATGGGCTGTTACGAGAAGGCTGATCATAGTAGATTAGGTCAGCTCTGTTCTTATGACTGCAAGACATATACTTGGAATAAAAAAGCTAATTAATCAGTACAAAACAAGCTGGGGGAGACTGCAAAACAATTATTAATAGTTACATCTGGGGAACCTGTTCTGCAGTCTGTTAATGATTAGAAAGTTGGCTAGGTGATTTATTTAAGGAAGCATAACAGAGCTAAGTCGTGGCCAAAATGGCCATGCTATAGATAAAGTTACTCCATGTTGGTACATCACCCTTTCAGCAACAAACATTTGCATCTCCTCCTGTTTGTACTAATTCAGCTGTCAAAACAAAGACAGCCTTCCTTGCCCACAGAAGCATGCACTGAAGAAAATAAAATGAAGGGGAGGGAAAAGCATAACTGCCTTTAAGCTTCATCAGGAGATGAACTCAATTTTAAGAGCAGAGAATACATTGGAGAGGCTTCCGCACTCACCCACGTGCATCATTATGATGCGTCATTATGGCACCAGTATCCAGGAGCTAGGATCCACCAGTGGGAGGCCAGCAGGGGTCCTAGGGATGGCCAGGTGGCAGCAGGGACATGGGTGACAGGCCACATCTAAACAAGGCTGCAGTATGCAGGGAGAAATGAAGCCTGCATTGTGCTTCCACTTACATTTAGTGCATTGAAAGGGAACCACATGGGAGAAGTGGAAAGAAATTCTGGTCATATACCTGAAATCTGTCACTTCTGCTCAGAAGGGGGAGGGTGGGAAGGGGGAGAAAGATGAAAAGTCACCTCTGTGTACAATGTGCACAGGTGCATGGTGGGTACACTTAAAAACCTGACTTCTTTGTACGGTACACTCATGTAACCAAAAACTATGTGTACACCTTAAAGAAAGGGTCCCCCACCTCCAGGCCACAAACATTCCAGGCTATAGACATTAGGAACCGGGGCTGCATAGCAGGGGTTGAGCAGCAGGCAGGTCAGATCAGCGGGGACGTTAGAGTCTCATAGGAGCCCGAACCCTATTGTGAATTGAGCATGTGAGGGATCTAGGTTGCACTCTTTTTATGAGAGTCTAATGCTTGATGACCCAACCCCATCACCACCCATCCCCACCTCCCCAGTCCTCATCTGTGAAAAAATTGTCTTCCATGAAACTGGTCCCTGATACCAAAAAGTTTGGGGATCGCACCCTGAAGTATTGACATAAAATTAGATTCTTTTTGAGTTGGAGTCTCACTCCATCACCCAGGCTGGAGTGCAGTGGCACACTCACGGCCAACCCAGCATCGACCTGCTGGGTTTCAGCCATCCTTCTGCCTCAGCCTTCCAAGTAGCCAGAACTACAGACACGTGCTACTATGCCCAGCTAATTGTTGATTTATTGTAGAGATGAGGTCTCACCAAGTTGTCTGGGCTGGTCTCGAACCCGCAGGCTCAGGCAATTCACTCACCTCAGCCTCCTGGGATTACAGGCGGAGCCACCGAGTTTGGCCTACTTTTGATTTTTTAAAAAATGCTTGCTCCTGAAGAATGACCCTCTCTTTGGTGTCCATTTATTGTCATTCACGGTGGACCTGGATTCTTCCATGGAATACTGAGAACTTTTTCATCACACCTACAGCACACAAGTGGTTTCAGCACATTATCCTCATCTCCAGCACCACAAAACCAAATTATCCCAGGTTTGGTTGCAGGTTTGGAAACTGAGGCTCAGATGAAGTGACTTGCTCCAGGTCCCATGTTCTGTGCCTTTTTCAGAGCCTTGTAGCCTTCAACAACCTGGCGCATCTCATTCACACAATGTGTGTACTCAGACACAAGTCTGACATGTGGCTGGTCTGGTTCCTAAGCCTAAGGATGGAAATGAATGCCTCCCACCCACCCCTGCCTACCAGGGCCTCTGCTAGAAACAGCCAAACTACCCCCAACCTGACTTAGTACACCAGGCATGGTCATCATGGTGGCAGTGTATCCAGGCTCTTTGGTTGATTAAATTCTAGGGATCTGGTTTTACGCTCCTCTTGTCCTCCATCCAACAAACCTGGCCAATCGGGATGGGACCCTCTTCTCTGTTTCCATACACCCTTACACTGGCCCCTATTTTCATGCTTCTCAGAATATATTGACCATTTCTATTTCATTCCACCATTTCAAATCCACATTTTCATTCTAGAGCTCAGCGCATCCTGGGATGGAGCTCTCTGTCCTTCAGTGAGCACCATCCCTCGGGCCCTAATTTCTTGTCCTAGAACTGGGAGCTCCATGCTCCAAACTTGACTTCCTCACCTTGAATTCCTTCTTGAACCTACTCTGTGCCCCACCCTTCCTTGTTAAGTTTTCCAGTGAGAACCTTCTCCTCTCCTATCCGTTTGGCTTTTCGTTAGCATTTCCCTCGAGTTCCACAACCCCAGCTTCCCAGTGTCTCTCCTCACTCACCTGCACATCTCTCTTTTCCATTGCTGGTTCCTAATCCTGGATCCTCATGCTCTTCCAGTGCCTTGGACGTTGCACTTCTCTCTGTGTGCTTCCCTGATGATCTCGTGGGCCTCCACCCTATAAGAACCAAATTTATATCTCAAGCCTGAGCCCTCCCTGAACCCCAGACCCTCCAACTAAATATTAAATATCTGCCTATTCCCAGAAGCCACTTGCAGTCTAATAGGCAACCAAACAACGCATGCAAAACCGACTCGGGACTAGCCCCCTGCCAAACGTCAGGTCTCAGCAAGTGGCCATCCTATCTGAAACCTTGATTCATTCTTCACTCTTCCGTTTCCCTCACCCCACATCCCACCCACCAGCAGTCCTGCCAGGTCTACCTCCAAACTGTGTTGAGGATCTGACCACTTCTCACCACACCAGCTTCCTCAGAGTCACTGCCTGAACCCTGGATTCTCCCTCACTCCTCCACCCCCATAGCCTCCCCAGGCCCTGTAGGTTTTTCAGCCTTCTGCTGGTTCTCATTCCTGCCTGGGGACTTCATGTTCCTTGAAACAGCTGCCTGCAGGTCCCTGCACAGCACATCTTTTTTCTCTTTCTGATGATCACGTACCTCCCAGAGAGGCCTTCCTTACTGTTCCTTCTAAAACTTTGCCAATCCCACCTCCAGCACCATTTCTCTCCCATCCTGCTTTGTTTTATTTATAGTATTTATCACTCTAAGACATACTTTTTATGAGTTCATTGTCTGTTTTCTCCGAGTAGAATGCAACTTCCCTGAAGATAGTGGCTTTGTGTTTGTTCACTGGTGCATTCATAGTTGCTAGAGCAGTGCCTGGAACATAGAAATACTCAATAACTATTTTTTTTTTTTTTGAGTTGGAGTCTCACTCAGTTGCCCAGACTGGAGTGCAGTGGCCGCTCCTGGCCACCGCAGCCTCGCCTGCTGGGCTCCAGTGATTCTTTTGCCTCAGCCTTCCGAGTTGCCGGAATTACAGGCATGCGCTACCACGCCCGGCTGATTTTTTGATTTATTGTAGAGATGAGGTCTCGCTGCCCAGGCAGGTCTTGAACCCGTGGGCTCAGGCAATCCACTCACCTTAGCCTCCCAACTCAATAACTATTTTTAAATAAATGAATAAAATATTGGACTGGGATTTAATAAAAATACAACATACCTATTTCCCCACTAATATAGATCAGAGTTAGTAAAGTATGGCAGTGGACCAAGTCCATGCCACAGCCTGGTTTTGAAATAAAATTGTATTGGAACACAGCCACATCCGTTCACTTACATATAGTCTAGGGCTGCTTCCACGCTAGTCATCAAGTTTGAGTAGTTATAACAGAGACTATATGGTTCTCAAAGACTGAAATATTTACTATCTTCTGTACAGAAAAAAATTGCCAACTCCTGATATAGATAATACTTCATATCTCTTATTTTGGTTTAAAAAGTAGTAAATAAAATAATGAATTCTTTGAAGCATTATTATATAGTTAATCCATTAATACACACTTATTGAAAAAAGACAGAACTGTTCAGAAGTGTGTAGGGTAAGAAGTGAAAGACCATTTCCCCAGCCCTGTCCCAACCTTTCCCAGGAGGTAGCCTGCTAGCATCTGGATTCCTTCCAGGACCTTCTCATGTATTCCCATGTGAACCTCCATATCTCTTAACTGCAAGTGAGTCATGTTTTGCTTTTGCCTTTATTATTTTATTTTTTTAAATTGGAAAAATTGCATATATTGGTGGTGTAAAACATGATGTTTGATATATGTCGACACTGTGGAATGGCTAAATCAGGCTAGTTAACATATGCATCACCTCATATTTATCATTCAAGTGATTTTGATATCAAGATTTTGTTAGATTTGGAAGGAGAAGGAGAATTTTCCACCTGTTCCTATGCTCTGACAGTTCAAATAACAAGAATCACATGTTCCTTGAAGGTTCACTAACATCCTCCATAACGGTGCCTCAATTTAGAGCCTGTTGCAGGGTTGGATCTCTGACTACCTTTTCAATTTCCTCAATAGAACCACCAAGAATTTAGGTCTTCTGACTCTTTAGTTAATTTTAACAATTCATATTTTTCTAAAAATATTCATTTCATTCAGATTTTCAAATTTATTTCTATAGAGTTTTTAAAATCTTTTCTCTATTTGTAGTTATATTTCTCTTCTAATTCTTTCTTTTTTTTTTCTGGATCAGGACTACAAATGGTCTGCCAGTTTTAATCATTATTTTCAAGGAACTTGATTTGGGACCTGTCAAGTGTTGTCTCTGTTTGTTTCATTAACTTCTGCCTTTATTTTTTAAAAAATTCTGTTTTCTAACCAGGTACAGTGGCTGTAATTCCAGCACTTTGAGAGGCTGAGGTGAGAGGACTGTTTGAGCCCAGGGGTTCGAGACCAGCCTGGGCCACTTGGTGAGACCTTGTCTCTACAGTAAATAAAAAAATTAGCTGGGCATGGTGGTGTACACCTGTAGTTCCAGTTACTTGGAAGGCTGAGGCGGAAGGATCACTTGAGTCCACAGGATGAGGCTGTGGTGGACAAGTGCATGTCACTGCATTCCAGTCTTCTAGCCTGGGCAACAGTGAGACTCCGACTGAAACAACAAAAAAAATTTTTTTGTTTTCTATGTTTTGACTTGTTTGCTGACATTTAGAGTTCATGTCTTTTCCCTTGTCTTCATGTGTGTTTGGCCACACTCTGCTGGCTTCATTACACAGAGCTCTTGTTGTCACAGAAACTGTTGGCCATGCTTTATTCACGAATAACAGAATGCCTCTCTTGTTTTGTTTTTATTTCCAAATGCATACAACTTTTTCTTTTTTATTGGAAATATTTTCTGTGTTATGATTAATTTCTAGTTTTATTGCATTTTGGTTAGAAAATTAACCTAAATATTTTTCATTTTTTGAAATTCATTGATACTTTCTGGTTTAATACAAGGAAGACGTCCAAAAAATAGCATTATCTTTCAGAGGGCAGGTTCCTTGTCGTACAGACTTCCCTTCCCTGGGTAAGTGTTCTAGGAACCCATCAGTCTTAGTGTACCAGCTAGCATTATTGTGAGAGGCTGTGTTTGGCTTCAGTGAATTTTTTTTTTTTTTTTTTTGGAGATTCTTTCAATGCATTTGTCCATTTCATGATGGATGATTTACAAGCACACCTTCCCACATTATGGTGACTGTTCAGCAGTTTTTTACCAAAAACAGCATGGCTCCCATATCCACCTTCCCTATTCACCCAATCTTGTCCCGAACCATTATTTTTTTGTCTGTTTCCCCAGATGAAAAAAGTCCTCAAAGGGGAATGTTTTGCTGATGTGGAAGAGGTGAAACAAAAATGGCAGGAGGACTAAAAGGCATCACAATTGACAAATTCAAAAACTGTTTTGAGCAGTGGAAAAAGTGTCTCTCTAGGTGTATTGCATCACACAGAGAACACTTTGAAGGTGACTGAAGTTTAAACATGTAAATACACAAAGTTTTTATAAATAAGCTCTGGGTTTTTTTGGTCTCCCCCCCATACTATGTAAATCTTTTGTAGACATTCCATGTGTACTTACAAGGAATGTGTATTCTTTACTGAGTTCAAAATTCTATATATTACTATTGAATTAGGCTTGTGATTTCAATATTTAAAACTTTGTTATTTTTGTCTATTTAATCAGTCCTCTTCTAAGAAAGTTACTAAGTTCTCTCATTTTGACTATTAAATTGTCCATTCATTTTTCTTCAAATATTTTGACAGCATGTTGTTCAAGCATAAAGTTTCATTGTCTTAATATTTTTATATGTAAGTATGAAATCTGTCCTATTTCACATTTTTTGCTTTGAATTCTATTTTTTATTTCATGATTTCTCCTCTTTCATTGCTTTTGTAAGCACGTGACTGTGTCATTGTTTATTTTTCAACTTTTCTTTGTAATTTTATTTAAGCATGCTTTTGTAAATGGAATGTTGTTGTGCACTTATTTTTAACATTCCTGATGGCCCATTAGTAATATTAGTAGTGCTAGAAAAATAAGTAAGCAGTACTGAGTTCTACTCTGTTCAGGCACTCTCCTGATAACTTTCTCTGTGTTATTTTATGCAATGCTCAATCCTACCCTATAAGGTTGTTCCTCTGGCTGTCCCCAGCTCATAGCTGAAGATACTGAGGATTTCAGTAGTTACATCATCTACCCAAGATCAGAAAGTGAATAAAGGATTGGACAGGATTTGAACCCAAGTACTGTGTGAGCTGCTAAACATTAATTGTATTCATTATAATTGCTGACTTGTTCAGTTTTATCCCTGACATCTTGTTTTTCACCGCATTCTGGGAGAATTCCTTTGCTCAGTCCTTCAGCTCTCTGATTAGATCTTCAGTCAGCCCATTCTTCATGAAATACATCTGTGTGCTTTTTTATTTTAGAATGTGCTTTTAATTTTTGCTTTTCTGACATAGCAACTTTTGACGTGTGACTGGACAGGGTGACATTTAGGTTCTGTGAGTCACTTTTCAGTATGTGCCCTCTGTGTTCCCCAAAGCAATTGTTAACTCAGGGTACTGACCCTCTTCTCCAGTCCCAATATCCACTCTGAACACCGCCTTTAGCACAATTTCTTCTTTTATTTTGGAGCAATGCAAGATTTATTCTGGACCCAAATTTTAGAAGTGCCACCAACCTGATTCCATCTACTTTATATCTTCAAGATTTTTTTGTCTCTTATGATTGCTTAAAAACACCCTTTCCAAATATTTTCTCCTATTACGTAAATTGTCTGTTTACTATGTTAATCATTTCTTTGTTTAAGTCCCATTTGTCCATTTTTGTCTTTGTCACATTTGTTTTTGAGCAAAATATTCTTTGCCTAGGCCATGTCCAAAAGAGTTTTTCCTAGGTATTCCTCCTGGTCTTACATGTAAGTATTTAATGCATCTTGGGTTAATTTTTGTATATAGTGAGAAATATGGTGCCAGTTTCATTCTTCTACTTAGGCTATCCAATTTTTCTAGTACTATTTGTTAAACAAAGTGTGTTCTTTTCAGTGTATATTTTGTCTGCTTTGTCAAAGATGAGCTGATTGTAGGTATGTGGCTTTATTTCTGGATTCTCTATTCTGTTCCATTGATCTATATGTCTATTTTTATAGCAGTATCATGCTGTTTTGGTTACTAAAGTCTTGTAGTATAGTTTGCAGTCAGGTAATGTGATGCCTCCAGCTTTATTATTTTTGTTTAGAATTGCTTTGCCTATGTAGGCTTTTTTTTTTTTTTTTTGGTTCCATATTCCTTTTGGGATTGTGTTTTTTAATGCTATAAAAATGAAGTCACTTATCAAATCTAGAGAGAAAATATTTGCCAACTATGCATCCAACCAAGTACTGATATCCAGAATCTACAAGGAACTCAAACAACTCTATAAGAAAAAAGCAAATAACCCCATTAAAAATGGGCAAAGAACATAAACACATATCAGAATACATATGTGGCCAACAAATATGCAAAAAATTCTCAATATTACTAATTCTCAGAGAAATGCAAATTAAAATCAAAATGAGATCCTATTTTACACTAGTCAGAATGGCTATTAAAAAGTAAAAAAGATAGATAGGAGCAAGAAAGTTGAGAGAAAGGAACACAAATCCACTGTTGGTGAAAATATTAATTAGTACTACCTCTATGGAAAACAGTATGGAGATTTCTCAAAAAACTAAAAATGGAACCATCATTCAATCCAGCAATCTCACTACTGGGTATCTACACACAGAAAAGGAAATCATTCTATAGAAAAGATAACTAGGCAACCCTGCCGTGTTCCTTCCCACTGTGGGAGCTTTTCTGTCCTCTCAGTAAATCCTGCTTTCTCACTTTCCAGTCCCCCATGTGCCTCAAAAAAAAAAAAAAAAAAAAAAAGAAAGAAAGAAAAGAAAAGATAGAAAGAAAGAAAAGGAAAGATACCTGCATTTGTATGTTAATTGTAGCACTACTGACAGTAGTCATAGACTCAACCTAAGTGCCCATAAATGGATGATCATATAAAGGCAAGTATGGTACACACACACACACACATCCCATGGAATATTACTCAGCCATAAAAAAAAGAATGAAATCATGTCTTTTGCAGCAACATGGATGGAACTGAAAGCCATTATCTTAAGTGAAATAACTCAGAAACAAAGCCAAATACCACATATTTTCCCTTATAAGTGGGAGCTAAACAATGGGTACACAGGGACAGAGAGTAAAATCATAGACATTGGCAGTTCCAGAAGGTGAGAGGGTGGGAGAGAGGTGAGGGGTGAGAAATTGCCTAATGGATACAATTACACTATTCAAGTGGTGGTTACACTGAAGCCCAGACTTCACCACTATGCAATATTTGCATGTAAAGAGACTATACTTGTACTCCCTAAATCTGTTTGCAAAATTAAAAAAAAAATACCCACTATTTCTACATTTACAGTGCTACCACAGAATTACTCTCCCTTTTGTATCCTTGTAACAATACTTGAAGAGGGAGGAGGGGTAACTTCATGTGTTTGGTCAGTCACCTTCAACCGAAAAGCTTTCCATTTTTTTCTTGCTCACTAGATACAGCTGCTGTTAACAAAGACATCAACAGGAAGTTGCTTCATTTGTCTTCCTTTCCTCTGAAGTATATCAGCCAAGTGAACCTCAGCAAAGGGAAACCAAAATCCGCACTCTTGTCATATGGTGAACAGGGGCAGTGTCAATGCCCACAGTAGTAATGTTTTCTGAAACTGCCAAAAGAGACTAGATAGCAGCGTGGCACCCTTACATGTGTATGACCCATAAACTGACAACCCCAGGGGTCACACACTGGTGATGCTGAAAGGTGGGCTTCAAGTGCCCACATTGTTCCCTTTAAATTTTCTTTTTTAAGTTTTCACTATTTTTGTTTCTTAGATGGGCAGTATATTCACTTTGTTCAAAATTCAATGGGTTCAAAATATAAATGGTGAATATTCTCCCTTTCGTCCTCTTTCCTGTCCAGTTCCTTTCCCGTGAACAGCCCACAAATCCAGACTTTTGTGCATAACTTTATTCCAGAGATATTTTGTGCATTAAAGCTATATGCATTTCACACACACACACACACACACACACACACACACACACACACACACACACACACACACACATCAAGCACTGTGGCTTATGCCTGTAATTCCAGAACTTTGGGAGTCCGAGGCCAGAGGATTACCTGAGCCCAGTTCAAGACCAGCCTGGGCAATGTGGTAAGCCCTCGTCTCTACAATAAGCTGGGTGTGGTAGCACATGACTGTAGTCCCAGCTACTTGGAAGGCTGAGGAGGAAGAATCACCTGAGCCCAGGAGGTTGAGGCTGTGGTAGCTATGATTGTGCCACGACAGCATGAGACACTAACTCAAAAAACAAAAACAAAACAAACACACAAAAAACACACAAGTAGTAGTATATTGTACACACGTTCTGCAACTTACTTTTTTCACTGAACAATATGCACTGGAGATGAACCCATGTCTGTTCATGAAGAGCTTCTTTATTCTTTTTTGTAGCTGCAGAATATTTTACTGTGTGGCTGTATTATTATTTATTTAAGCAATCCCCTATTGGCTGAGATTTACCTTATCTCTTTGCCATCACCAACAGTGTACCGTGTGCACTCATCATTTCACAAGTCTGTAAGTGTGAGAAATTGCTGGTTTGGAGGCCATTTGCAAGCAAAATTTTCATAGATATCATCAAATGGTGCTCTGTAAGTGTGCACAAACTTACACTCCCCCCAGGTAATTTATGAGCATCCTTATTTCCCTCTGTCCTCAATAAAACTGAAATCTTTGCCAGCTTGGTGGGTAAAAAAATGACAGCTTATTGTAGTTTCCACGTGAAATTACATATTATAGGTGAGAATGAACATCATCTCATCTGTGAAGATCCATATGTGTTTTCTTCTCTCTGTGTTCATATCATTTTGAGAAAAAAAAATCTTTTATCTGAGGAATTCAAGTCTTTTTAATTATCAGGCTTAGAGAAACCATAAGAGGAGATGCAATCCCACTCCCTTCTTTGAGCTACGATGTTCATCTCCTGAAACTACTTGCTTTTGCCACAAATGGCTATAAATTAACCAAACAAGGCCACACCAGCCAGTAAAACCCATGCCCTATAGCTTAACAATGTATAGCCAATCACTAGTGAGAATTCCTGACCAAAATATAAATAAATAAATAAAAACTTTGTATCAGCCCGTGCCTTGTCTCTCTTTTTTAAGAGTCCACTTGTAACTGCTGCTAATCAAAGTGGATAGTCAGGGCAACTTGAATCTATGCGCAATCTATGAGTTGCAATCCTCAAGCTTGGTTCAGGTAAACTCTCTATTTATGTTAATTTTGTTTCAGTTTCTTTCTTTTAGGTTGACATTTTGCACATTTTCTGTTAGGTTATTGGTCTTTTTCTTAGAGATTCATAGGGACATTTTATATAGTGCAATGTTTTGAATGTCAATCCCTGCAAAACTCATGTTGCGAACTATTTTTTTTTTTTTTGAGTTGGAGTTTCACTCTGTCACCCAGGCGCCGACCTGCAGGGTTCCAGCGATCCTTGCACCTCAGTCTTCCAAGTAATCAGAACTACAGGTGCGCGCTACCACGCCCGGCTAATTTTTGATTTATTGTAATGAGGAGGTCTCGCCAAGTTGCCCAGGCGGGTCTCAAACCCGCAGGCTCAGGCAATCCACTTGCCTCGGCCTCCCAAAGTGCTGGGATTACAGGCTGAGTCACTGTGCCCGGCCTCGTGTTGAAATTTAACTGCCACTGTAACAGCATTAAGAGGTAGGATGTTTAAGAGAAATCGGGCCTTGAGGGCTCCCTTTCATAGGTGGGAGTGGCGCTGTTATAAGATGGTGAGTTTGGCCCCCATACTCTCACTTGCCCTTCTGCCTTCCATCATGGAATGATGCAGCTGGAATGCCTCGGTCAAATGCTCATCCCTCAGTCTTGGAATTCCCAGCCTCCAGAACTGTTGTCAATACATTTCTATTCGCTATAAATTATCTTGTCTGTTA
Organism: Carlito syrichta; assembly: GCF_000164805.1. Taxonomy (NCBI): domain Eukaryota; kingdom Metazoa; phylum Chordata; class Mammalia; order Primates; family Tarsiidae; genus Carlito; species Carlito syrichta. The sequence continues at coordinate 28,094 of NW_007246462.1, forward strand.
CAGCAGCATAAATGGACTAAGACACATAGTAACAAAATTATTCTTTAGATGTGACTGAGTTGCAAATACTTGCCAGTTTATTATTTGTCTTCTGACTTTGCTTATGGAGAGTGTTTACATGTAGGTTTCTTCCTCTTTATCTTAAAGTGATGGAATCTGTCAGTCTCTTCTTTGATGGCTCTTAGGTGTTATGTTGTGTCTAGAAAGGACTTTTCCTTTAGTTGATTCTAAGTCATTCCAATTACTTACTCTAATATTTAATGGTATAATTTTTTACATTCAATTATTTAATCAACTAGAATTTATCCTGGAGTCAGGTGTGAGATCTGAATTTAACTTTATTTTTCTTCAGAGTTTTCCTTTTCATATTAACTTTAGAGTCAGATTGTTCTCCCCCAGAAAAGAAAATGCTCTTAGGATATTTGCTGGGGTCGTATCAATATTATGATTAACATGCTCTCCACTACTGTTACTGTTTTGGTCATGAATCTTCCTTTTCAAGAATACAATTTCTATTTGCTTTTTGTGTCCCTCAGGAGTGTTTTGAATTTTTCCTCATCTGAATGGTCCATGTAAGAAATATTTATTCCATTGAGACATGTTGCAATTTTAAAAAGAAAGAAAGAAACCCTCACATCTTAGTAAAGCAGCACAACAGTGTTTCCTTCTTGCTCATGAAAAGGCAGGTTGGCGGGTAGTCGCCTCCATCCTGTGATTCAGGTATCCAGGTACTTTCCACCTTGAGATGTTACACTTAAAGGTGGATCCCAAAGTTCCTGTGGTAAAGGGAAGAGAGCATGAAGGAACAGCCAAGCTCTTAATTCCTCAGGCCTGGAGATGATGTACTTCTTTCGTCATTTCATTGGCTAAACTCATTACAAGACCATCTAACTATAAAGATACTGGAAGAGTAGTCCCCTTGTGTACTCATGAAAGAACGGAAGTCTCTCTCACATAAGCAAAACTATTAATTAAGCATGAAGGTAAGCTAAAGAAACATTTTGGTCATATGAAGTCTCAAAATATTTCATTCCAAGTAACCTTCTCTCAGGAAACGAATCCAGTGGAGTCTCACCAAAATAAAAAAGCAAACCAAGGAAGAGAAAAATATGGAATAAGGAAATGAAAAATCCAATTCAAGATAGAGTTAAAGGGAAACCCCAGGATGATGGTGAAGAAGGTCTCAGGATGGCAGCAAGACTTGAACTACAAGCATGTAGCCTAGAGCTAATACAATTGTTTCTACCTCTGTAAGAGAAGAAGGAACCAATGGAAAGAAAGCTACCCAAGAACTAGGGAGCAGCACCAGAAACAGTTGAAGTGGATGAGCAGCCTGTATCCAGCTGTGCCTGAAGCTGGACCTATCCTCAGGGAGTTTACTTACATAAGCCAACAATTTACCTTTGTGCTTTGGGTTCTGGTTTTCACTTATAACAACAACAACAACAACAAAAAGTCCAGACTGAAATCAAGAAATAACAGAAATACAAGAAATAAAGCTTGTCTTCAAGGAATTTTATTCTCTTTGTGTGTGTGTGCATGCATGTGTGTGTTCATTTGCTTATATTTGGCACATAATTATACATGTTTACAGGGTACACATTGTACAACAATGAAACCAGGATAGTTAGCATATCCATCACCACAAAACTTTGCATGTATTTGTGGTGATAACTTTCAGGATCCTCTTTTCTAGCTATCTTGAAATATACACTACATTGTTATTAGCTATAGTCATCCTACTACATAAGAGAACAGCAGAATTTATTCTCCCTATCTAACTGTAACTGTAACTTTGTACCCATTGACCAACCTCTTCCCATCCCCCACCTCCCAGCTTCTAGTAATCATTATTCTACTCTCTTCTTCTATGAGAACTATTTTAGATTCCACACGAGTGAGATTATGCGAATTTGCCTTTCTGGGCCTGGCTTATTTCACTTAGCATTATATCCTCCAGGTTCATCCAAGTTGCTGGGAATGACAGAAATTCATTCTTTCCTCAAGGAATTTTAAATCTTGTTAAGGAGTTAATCTGGCATTAACTACCAATTATTGCCTCTGCTTCAAGACTATAATCTCCTCAAGGACTATGTGTTTTTAGCTAATTTCCTTGCATGCAGTGGGCCTTCGAAGCTGAGCAATTTCAGAAATGAAAACCACACTGTGAAAGGTATTCACAGCTTATTGTTAAGGGAAATAAGTCAAGTGGCAAACTAATTTGCAGTTTATAAAAATGGATTCACTTGGGAAAGTATTTTAAATGGCATTTTCAGTGCTGGGATTTCAGGTGAAATTTTTTCTTCTTTTTTTTCTTTTTTCTGAGTTGGAGTCTCACTCTGTCACCCAGGCTGGAGTGCAGTGGCATGCTCACAGACACTCCAAGCTTCGACCTGTTGGGCTCAGGCGATCCTTCCACCTCAGCCTTCTAAATAACTGGAACTACAGGCGCATGCTACCACGCCCAGATAATTTTTTGATTTATTGTAAAGGTGAAGTCTCACCAAGTTGCCTGGGCTGGTCTCGAACCTATGGGTTCAGGCAGTCCCCTTACCTCAGCCTTTCAAAGCACTGGGATTACAGACTTTGAGCCACTGTGCCCTGCCAAAATTTCTTCTTTTTGTTTTTTTGTTTTCTTCATTTTCTGCAATGAATATGAATTTGTTATATAATGAAAAGTTATATATAAAAGGTTGATTGTGAGTTCAAACAATGGTATTTTGTTAGCATTAAGCAAGAAAGTATACCAAAGAAATATTTTGGTCTAGATCTCACTCTTTTACAAAAACATTCACTATGTATTTAAATAATGTAACATTTTCCCACCTTTTCAAGAAAATTAAGGTTGAATGTGAAAACTTCTCTCACAGTCAATAGATCATATCACCATATATCACTATATCACCAAATCATATCACTATAATACATATGACGGTGTTCTTTAAAGTCTGTCAGTTCAGTCAGAAAAATAGAAGAGACACATTATGAATTTTAAAAATTCATTGAGTACTAAACACTAACATTTATTCTTCAGACCTTTATTGTTGAGATAGGACATCTACTAGAGTAAATTGTTAGGTTTACACCTGCCAAATAAATCAGTGTCACTTCCATAAAATAACAGTTGTACTAAGGAAAAAATTACAGATTCACATTGAATTTTGTTTCTGTTTAAACTAAAGTTAGACCTTTAAGTCTGGAATGTGCTTGTAAGTAAAACATGTATAAGTGCCTTTTTATATCTCAATTTGCTCAAAAACTACCTAAATTACTGTAATGCTCTCAACTATGCCCTCAAGTTTTCATCAGAGCAGTTGTTCCTTAAAAAATTCTTTTCTCCACACTTCATAACTCTCATTAAATAAAAATAATTGTTTTCCAACAGCACCAACCATGCTAAAAGTATGCATTTTCCGGATTGCATTTACTGGAAGAAATGCACAAACTACAATTGTCCACAGTAAGAAAAAAACAAAACAGTACTTAGAATTCCATGGTAGTACCCAAATTAAATAGGTGTAATTATTGTGAAAAAAGTAACCAAGTAATTTGTTCAGTATTTTAAAACACAGTTTATTAAGAATTCATATTGAACATATCTGAGTCCTAGAAACATTTTAAAATTTAATATTGTCATATGGGCTTTTAATATATATATATATTGTTTACCTTTTCTATATTAACACACTTTATCTTTTTAAATAAATTTTGAATGATAAAAGATACCTTTGCCTGTAACCTTTCCTGCAGTTTGTAGTTACAGCGTGTGTACTGCTATTGACCTGGATTTGCTAATTTCAGGCTAAAATAAACCAGTCCTCACTTACCACAGGGATGAAGTTATATCACCACTAGATGGTACTATGAAGTAATTATTCAATTCCACATTATTTAAACTTGGCATTGACTGATTTTTTTTTTCTTCAAAGAATAAATCACTCAATACAGTCTTACCAGTCTCATTAGCACTATCTACTCCTGACTTAAATTTGTACAATCGCTCTACTAGGAAGAAATAACAGGCTGTGATTCAGAACAAAATATTTTATGTAAAGTTCTTACAGTTTAATAAATTGTGGGCTGTGGGCCTCTGAGAAGTACTATTTATTCTCCATTTTCTTTCACAATTACATTCACGCTAAACAATTGTATAGGAATGCAAATAGGCCAGGCACAGTAGCTCACATCTGTAATGCTAGCACTAGAAGGCTGAGGAGGGAGAATTGCTTGAGCCTAGGAGTTTGAGACCAGCCTAGGCAACATAGCAAGACCTCGTCTTTACAAAAAATTGAAAAATTAACCAGGTGTGGTAGCATATTCCTGTAGTTCCAACTACTTTGGAGGCTCAAGTGGAAGGACTGCCTGAGCCCAGGAGGTCAAGGCTGCAGTGAGCTGTGATCATGCCACTAAATTCTAGCGTGGGTAACAGAGTGAGACCCTGACTAAAAAGAAAACAACAAAAAAAAAGTAATGCAAACAATAGTTTTCATAGCCATTAAAAGACATTAACAAAAACAAAAACTTTGCCATTCTTCATAATATAAGTAGTTGACAGCTAAAACTTTTGTTTGTTTTCATTGCTAAGTCTTGCATGGAAAGAATTGCTTTTGGTAGATGGGGTGAATTTTGCCTTTATCAGTGTGGTTCAAACAACCAGCGTTTGATTACTCTGTATAATCAAACCATTGCAGTTCACAGCAGCTTCTCTGAGGGGCATTAGTACTGGGCTCAGTCACCCAGGAAAACACAATGATTTCACTCCAGAGAGTATTTTAAGCTAGTTTCATTCTGTGCTGCTAATTTTTTCCATTTTAAAATTTTCATACTTTTTATATGTGAAAGTCATTCTGATTTTGGTTTTTCATACATATAGTTTCTATCTCATTCTTCAGTCAACTAGTAGGAATGGTGGTTCTCCAGTTCCAAGTCAGTTTGTCTCTCAGTAACTCCATTGGAAATGGATGTTTCCAAGGCAGGAGTCTGGTGGGACACGATGCATAGCAACCTCTTACTCTCCTTGTGAACTCTTTAGGGCTTGCTCTGCACAACAGCATTACCCCAGTTACCTGGGACTCCCTTCTAATCCCCACTGGGGCAGCTAAGGGTGCACACTTGGAGGGTGCTTCAGCTCCTTCCCCTACATTACCCAAGAAGGCACAAAGCAGACAGAAAACCTGGGAAATCCCCAGAGCTCTGTCTTTAGCCTGCCAAGGAGAATCCTACAGCTGACATCATAGCTGGTTTTCTCCCACAAGTGCCACTTTATGACCAGAGGTAAACAGTACAGTCAAGCACACTGGATATAATACCTCAGCTTTGGGGAAGTCCAGATCCCAAGCATGAGCTACCAACACTTTCCAAGTCACTCTGGCCACTCAGGATGCCATGAGTCAGTGCAGGTACCACATCTGGCAAATGAGAAACTCACCACACCAAGGCTATGTATAACCAAGAGAACCCTACAGAACCTACATCAGACCTCTACTAACCTCAAATAAGAAGAAGTTGTCTACCCAAATGAGAAGAAACTAAAAAAAGAATTCTGGCAATATGGAAAAACAGAGTTTTCCAACACCCCCAAAAGACCACACAAATTCTTCAGAAATGAACTCTAACCAAAATGAAATTGATGAAATTCCAGAGATAGCATTCAAAAAGTTGATGATAAAACTGGTCAATGAACTTCAGGAGAATGTTGAAAACCAATATAAAGACATTTTAAAAAACTATTTAGGACATAGATGAAAAATTCACTGAAGATCTACACACACACACACACACACACACACACACACACACACAAAACCAAGCTGAAATTCTGAAAATTAAAGAAGAATTTAAAGAAGTGCAAAATGCAGTGGAAAGCTTTAACAGTAGGCTAGAATAGGCAGAAGAAAGGATCTCAGAACCTGAAGACAAGGCTTTTGAATTAACCCAATCAACAACAATAAAGAAAAGAGAATCAAGAGAATGGAACAAAGTCTTTATGAAATGTGGGATTATGTAAAATGTTCAAATTTAAGAATCAGAGGTGTTCCTGGGGAAGAACAGAAAGCAGCAGGTTTGGAAAACCTATTGAGAGAACAGTGGAGGAAAACCTTTGGCCTTGCTAGAGATCAAAACATCTATATACAAGAAATTCAAAGAACTACTAGAAGATTAATTGCAAAAAGGCATATATCCCCAAGGCATATAGTCATATGAAGAAAATAATTTTAAGAGAAGTGAGACAAAAGTATCAAATAACTCACACAGGTAAACCTATCACACTAAAAGCAGACTTCTCAAAAGAAACCCTACAAGCCAGAAGGGAGTGAGGCCTCACCTTCAATTTTCTCAAACAGAATAACTGTCAGTCAAGGATTTTTGTATACTGCAAAACTAAGTTTCATAAATGAAGGAGAAATGAAGTCCTTTGCAGACAAGCAAACACTGAGGTAGTTTGTCACCACTAGGCCAGCTTTACAAGAAATATTCAAAGGAGTCCTAAATACTAAAACAAAAGGTCAAAATACACCAGTAGAAAAATGCTGGAAATCCTGAAGTTCACATGCTTCACGGAACACCAACACAATAGAGAAAAGAAATAAACAAAGCAACCAGATAGGCCGGGCTCGGTGGCTCAGCCTGTAATCCCAGAGCATTGGGAGGCTGAGGTGAGAGGATTGCCTGAGCCTGCAGTTTGAGACCCACCCGGGCAACTTGGCAAGACCTCATCTCTACAATAAATAAAAAACTAGCCGGGCATAGTAGCGCGTGCCTGTAATTCTGGCTACTTGGAAGGCTGAGGCAGAAGGATCTTCAGAGCTCAGCAGGTTGAGGCTGCGGTGGCCGGGAGCATGCCACTGCACTCCAGTGGGGCCATTGGAGTGGGACTCAGACTCAAACAAACAAAAAAATCAAAGCAACCAGATAACAACCAGTATGATGAATAGAATAGTATCTTGCACATTATTATTACCTCTGAATATAAATGGTCTCAATGCCCCACTGGCGGAATGTCTTAAAAAAACAGAACCCAAGTATCTACTACCTTCAAGAGACCCGCTTATCTCACAAAGACTCCTATAGACTCAAGGTAAAGGGGTGGGGAAAAATACTCCATGCAAATGGAATCCAAAATGAGCAGGAATAGCCATTCTCATATCAGATAAAACAAATTTTAAATTAACAACAGTAAAAAAAAAAAAAAAAGACAAAGATGACTATTATGTAATGATAAAGGGATCAATCCAATGAGAAGACATAGCAATTTTAAATATATATGCACCTAACACCAAAACCCCAGCTTTATAAAACAAATCCTACTAGACCTAAAAAAAGAGATAGACAGCAATACAATAATAGTGGAAGACCAACACTCCACTGGCAGCAGTAGACAGATTATCAAGGCAGAAAGTGAACAGATAAACATTGGAGTTAAACAGAACTCTAGAGGAAATGGAACTAACAGTCATCTACAGAACATTTCATCCCAAAACTACAGAATACAAACTTTTCTCAGGGCATTGGGACATTCTCCAAAATGGACCCTATGATAGACCACAAATCAAGTGTTGATAAATTCAAAAAAACCGAAATATCAGGCACCATCTCAGACCACAATGAAATAAAATTAGAAATTAACTCCAAAAGAACCTGTGAAACCAAACAAAGATATGACAGTTAAACAATTTGCTCCTGAAAGATCTTTTGGTCAACAATGAAATCAAGATGGAAATTTAGAAGTTCCTTGAAATGAATGACAACAATGAAACAAGTTATCAAAACCTCTGGGACACAGCCAAAGCTGTACTTAGAGGAAATTTTATAGTGCTTAAGGCCTACATTAATAAGACTGAAAGATCACATGTTGACAACCTAACATCACACCTCAAGGGCCTAGAAAAACACAAACAAACCAAATCCAAAGCAAGCAGAAGAAAAGAAATAAAAAAGATCAGAATAAAACTAAATGAAATTTAACTAGAAATATATATATAAGGCTGGACTCTGTGGCTCAGCCTGTAATTCCAGCACTTTGGGAAGCCAAGGCAAGTGGATTTCCTGAGCCCACAGGTTCGAGACCAGCCTGGGCAACTTGGCAAAATTTCATCTCTACAATAAATCAAAAATTAGCCAGGTGTGGTAGCACGTGCCTGTAGTTCCAGCTACTTGGAAGGCTGAGGTGGAAGGATTGCTGGAGCCCAGCAGGTCGATGCTGGGGTGGCCATGAGTGTGCCACTGTATTCCAGCTTGGGCAACAGAGCTCAAAAATTAAAAAATGGAATAACAAATCAATGGAAACAAAAAATTTGTTCTTTGAAAAAATAAACAAAATTGATAAACCACTGACTAGACTAATTAAGAAACAAAGAGAGAAGCCCCAAATTAGCTTAATCAGAAATGAAAAAGGAGATATTACAACTGATACAAAGGAAATTCAAAAGGTCATCCAAGACTATTATGAAGACTTCTATGCAAACAAACAAGGCAACCTCAAGGAAATGGATAAATTCTTAGAAATGTACAACCCCCAATCTTTAGTCAGGAATAAATAGAAACTCTGAATAGACCAATAATGAGTAGTGAGATTCAAACAATAACTAGAAGTCTCCCAACAACAACAAAAAAGTCCAGGACCTGGTGGATTCACAGGTGAAGTCTACCAGACATTGAGAGAGGAACTGGTACTAATTATACTGAAGATATTCTGCAAGAATGAAGAGGAGGGATTCCTTCTTTAACTCATCCTACAAGGCCAGTATCACTCTGATACCTAAGTCAGGAAAAGACACAACAACAAAAAGAAAACTACAGACCAGTATCTCCTATGAACATAGATGCAAAATTCTCAACACATTATTAGCAAACCAAATTCAACAGCAGATAAAAAAAAAATACACCACAACCAAGTGGATTTTATTCCAGGAATGCAAGAGTGGTTCAACATATGCAAATCAAAAAATGTGATCCACTACATAAACAGAATTAAAAACAAAAATCATACGATCATTTCAATAGATGAAGAAGCATTTGATAAAATTTAGCATTCCTTCATGATGAAAACCCTCAGCAAAATAGGCATAAAGGGAACATTTCTAAAAAATAATAAAACCTATATATGACAAACCCACAGCCAATGTCATTCTGAACAAAGAAAAGTTGAACATATTCTCCCTCAGAACCAGAACAAGGCAAGAATGCCCACTTTCACCACTACGAATCAACATAGCACTGTAAGTCCTAGCCAGAGCATTCAGACAAGAAAAAGAAATAAAGGGTATCCAAACTGGAAAAGAAGAAATCAAACTATCATATGATCTTATATCTAGAGAACCCTAAAGACTCCTCCAAAAGACTCCTGGACTTGATAAATGAATTTGGTAAAGTTTCAGGATACAAACTCAACATACACAAATCATAACACTGTTCTACACTAATAGTAACCAAGCTGAGAACTAAATCAAGAATTCAATTCCATTTACAATAGCAGTCAAAAAGCTAAAATACCTATGAATATACTTAACCAAGGAAGTGAAAGATCTCTACAAGAGCTACAAAACTCTGATGAAAGAAAATGCAGAGGTTACAAACAAATGGAGAAACATCCCATACTCATGGATTAGAAGAATCAGCATTATTAAAATTACCATATTACCTCAAGTAATCTATAGAATCAATGCAATCCCTATCAAACTACCAATGTCATTTTTCACAGAATTAGAAAAAAACAATTCTAAAATTCCTATGGAACCAAAAAAGAGCCAGAATAGCCAAAGCAATCCTAAGCAAAAAGAACAAAGTTGGAGGCATCACATTACCTCACTTCAACTTATGCTACAAGGCTGTAGTAAACAAAACAGCATGGTACTGGTACAAGAGCAGACACATGGACCAATGGAAACAAATAGAGAATCAAGAAATAAACTCAAATTCCTATAACCAACTGATCTTTGACAAATCAGACAAAAACATACACCAGAGAAAGGACACCCTACTCAACAAATGGTGCTGGAAAAATTGGATAGCTACATGAAGAAAAATGAAACTAGATTCCTATCTCTCCCCATTTACAAAAATTAACTCAAGATGGATTAAAGACTTAAATGTCAGACTAAAACCATAAAAATCCTAGATGAAAATTTAGGAAAAACTCTTATGGACATCAGCCTAGGCAAAGAGTTTATGGCTAAAACCCTGAAAGCAAATGCAAATAAAACAAAAATAAATAAGTGGGACTTAATTAAACCTAGAAGATTCTGCACAGCAAAAGAAATAACACAGCAAACAGGCAGCCTACTGAATGGGAGAAGTTATTCGCAAACTATACCTGACAAAGGAGCAATATCCAGAATCTACAAGGAACTCAAACAAATCAGCAAGAAAAAAGCAAATAGCCCCATTTTTAAAAATGGGCAAACAATATGAATAGGCATCTCTCAAAAGAAGATAAACAAATGACCAACAAACATATTTTAAAATGTTCACTATCACTCATAATCAGGGAAATGAAAGTTAAGACCACAATGATTAAATCCCACTTTACACCAGTCAGAATGGCCATTATTTAAAAAAAAAAGAAAAAAAAAAGAATAGGTCCTGGTGCAGATGTGGAGAAAAGAGAACACATACACTGCTGGTGGGAGTGTAAATTAGTACTACCTCTATGGAAGACAGTATGGAGATTACTCAAAGAACTAAAAGTAGAGTTATTTGATCCAGCAATCTCCCCACTAGGAATCTACCCCAAGGGACAGATGTTACTATATAAAAAAGACATCTGCACCCACATGTTCATCGCAGCACAATTCACAATTGCAAAGATGTGGAATCAACCTAAATGCCCATCAGCCAATTAGTGGATAATAAACATGTGGTACATATACACCATGGAATACTACACAGCCATAAAAAAGAATGAAATCATGTCCTTTGCAGCAACATGGATGAAGTAAACTGACTCAGAAACAGAAAACCAAATACTACATGTTCTCACCCATGTGTGGAAACTAAATGGTCACAAAGATGGAAAAAATAGACACTGGTGACACCAATAAGGGGGCAGATGGGGAGGGAGGTTAGGACTCAGAAGTTACCTACTGGGCACAATGTTCGCTACCTGGGAGATGGGCACCTGAGACCCAATCCCCACCACTGCACAATATGTCCATGTAATGAATATGTATGTGTACCACCTGAATCTAAAATTTGAAAAAAATTTTTTTAAAAATTTGAAAAATTTAGAAAAAAGAACAAGGAAAAAATGTTTCCCCTTTAACCGACCCAGTATTTGATTGCTCCACATCAGGTCAGAGAGCAAAAGTAATATAGATAAGACTCTATTAAATAAGAAATACACTGAATTGGAAAATTAAACTAAATTACTGAAAAGTTATGTCTAAGTTTATACATCTTTTAATATTTCCTCCATGAAAGAATACATTCCAGTCACAATCATTTAGTTGAGAATTAAAGAATACAGCCAATTTATATTAAGAAAATATTCCATTGCTGCCTAAATAAAAATGTAAATACATGTTTGCTGAGTATCACAGTGCTATGTGTTACAGGAAATGCAAAAATGTAAAAAGTAATCCTTGTCCTCAAGAACACACATCCACACATCCTCAGTAAAGAAACCAAGCACAAATTATTTAAAATGGTACAAGGCCCCATATACCTAGATACCAAATTGGCAGTCAGCAATGTTGAGGGGGCACGGTAAAAGAAAGCTCTTTGTGAGCGAGCACGGAGACCGAAGACTTCCTGGAAGGGAAGAGACTTGAGCAGCTCACTGGTCGTATCCTGGTTGTGTATTAGAATCATGTCAGAAGCATCAAAACCCACTGATGCCTACACCCTGCCCCGAGGGATTCAGGTTTAGTTGATCTGGGTCACACATCTGGCTGATGGTCAAGAATCAGGCTTGAGTCAGGATGTAAATCAGCCACATCACTTAGCTCCGTGCTTGATTCTACAGACATTCTTCTCATGACCTGACAATTGTCGATGAAAGAAGCAGGAGGATGATTTACCTTCTGGTGCAAGGTCCTCATCTTCTTGGGGCCACGTCTTTAATAGTGTTGCTGAAACATGAGAGAACTTTGTTTAGATTTTGAAGAATAGATGGAAGCAAGCTTTCAGGGAAAAAAAAAATTCAACAATTATAGAGATGGGAAGAAACAAGGTCTTTCAGAGCAACCCTTGTCTACAGATCTGATGGCAGTATCACTAGTACTCCATCTATCCAGACATATCCATGGCAAATTATAAACAGTCACTGAAGTGTCATTACTCACAAAAATTTAAGATATAAAAAGTGGCCAGCGTTTCTTTCCATTTATTCTGCATCTTCCCCTTTTCAATGCACTTCATGTCGGTGAGTAAAAATTCCATTTTCAATGTATTTCTCTCTGTACTCTGTAGTCCTGTTTGCCTGGGCAGTGCCATTTAGCACAGACCTAGCACAGAATACGTGCGCCATAAATCCAAAAAATATATGTTGTGGAAAATTTCAAGCATATACAAATTAAATACAAGTCTCATGAGCCGCTGTGTAGCAGTTACCCAGCCTCAACACTACCAACTGTCTGCCATCCCTGTGTCTTTTGTAGCTCCTTCCATTCCCCTGCCTCTCATTCAACTTACTGGGGGTAAAACGGAGATACATCGGTGGGAGAGTGGGGGGTGAATAGTAAAAAAAAAAAAAAAAAAAAAAAAAGGACATACATCAGAATGACAAAGAAACAAAGAAAGTTCCTTCATGTCCCTTTCCAGGTAACTAATCAGAGGCAGCTAGGATGATCTTTTTTTTTCCATTGTATATAAATTTTGTCTATTCTAAAGTGTCATTCATCTAAGTGAAGCACACAGTATTTACTCTTTTGTGTTCAGATTCTTTTGCTCTGCATGATATCTATGAGGTTCATCCACTCAATAAACACTTTTTAAAGTGAAGACTTCTGGACTAGAAAGTGGCAGTGGGAGTAGAGGGCTCAGGATAAGGAACAGATTGGCAAGCAGGTTGGAATCTGCCTGTAGAAGCTCTTGGAAGTCAGGAAAAGGAACTTTTACTCTATTTTCCTGGCATCAAGTCAATAGCCTGCTTCATAATTGCTGAGGAGGGCCTGGGAACTGATTCTCTACCACCATGTCTCCATTCCCACTCCCCACTGCTTTCATGAGTCACCACTGTGCCACTGAGTGGCGGTGCCTGTTGCCAACTCTACTTGGAACTGGTGTATCTGCATCTCCCCTGAAAAGCTGGCATATCCACAAGTCCTATCCCACAGCCTCTGGAAAGATGAGAAGGACAAGCTCGGAACTTGGCATGTACTTTTGAAAGATTGTTCATGCCTCCTTGAAGTGATGGAGCTGGAAATGCAAAGGTTGGGAAGATCAGTCAGGGAGCCATGGACCAGGGCCGGGCACCAGAACCCAGTCAGGGCCCTGACTTGGTAACTCTGGACCTGGCCCTATATTGGTGGGGGATAGAGTTGAACCATCCTACAGGGCTGTCAAGGCTATTTTGCTTTATGTTGGTGCAATGCAAGGTCAGCAACACCACAAACCAACTATTGAGTGCAGCAGCAATAAAAAAAAAATCGCTGACCAGATCAGCTAAGACATGCAGCATTTGGGCTCTGGAACAGAAATCCAGGTCAGAGACACAGAAGAATACAGTTTGGACCCAAGCCAAGCTTGGGAGCACAGGACATATGAGGCAGAGGAGCACAGGACATATGAGGCAGAGGATTGAGGAAAGTGTTATCTTCCAGAAAAAATCTGGAGCAGGATTAGACTGGAGAAACAGTTCTCTGGCAGGAGAAAGGGTGCCTGGAGACATGGACTGAGCAATAGCTAAGCAGTGCAATACCTTCTCTCAAATTCCAGAAAAGCATACATGTAGGGGCCTTGAAAAGAATGAGAGAACTTCAAGTGCCTTATGGTAATTGATAGGATCAAAGTGTTGGAAACTGGGTGTATTGGTTATCTATTTCTGTATGACAAATCACACCAAAACTTCGGGAATCCAGGCACAGCTTGGGTGAGCTATCCAGCTCAGGATTTCACACAGAGCTACAATCCAGGTGTCAGATAGGGCTGTGGTCTCATCCAAAGGTTCAACAAGAGGAGGATTTACTTCCAAGCTCACTCACATGGTTGCTGGTAGGATTCAGTCTCTTTTGAGAAGTTAGGATGAGGTTCTTGATTCTTCACTGGCAGTTGGCTGGGAGCTACCCTTAGTTTCTTGCTATGTGACTCTCTCCAGCTTGCTTTATTAGAGCAAGCATGTGAGAACAGTCAGAAAGAGTGTTATGAAAAAGATAGAAGTCACAGTCTTTTATAATCTAATCTCCAAAGTGACATCCCATCATACTTGCTGCATTTTATGTATTAAAATTAAGTCTCTGAGTCCAGCCCATACACACCAGGAGAAGGGACCACCCACGGGCATGAATATGGGAGGTGGAAGTCACTGTTAGCCATGTCAGAAGCTGCCCCTGACACAATAGGACTGGAAAAGGAGAAATATCATGGGCCAAAATGGGACAGCAGGTTAAGTCACTAAGGATCCAGATGATGAGGACAGCTGTAGTCATTGTGAGTGTGAGGTAACAGTGTGGCATCCGAAACCAGAATCTGCAGCCATTTGAGCCATGGGAATATTCAAGAAAGAGGGTAAGCTGAAGACAGATTAGGAAGCATCATCCCATTTCAACCATGTGCAGGATATGTATTCTTAATTTAATTCCACAAGTCTGCCCAATAAATGAGTCTGCCATCTGGACCATCAGGTCTGTCCTTGTGAACTCTAAGGGACCCCTCCAGGTGATGTCCATTTTTCAGCAAATTCCCCCTGATCCCAAGATAACTGGCTGATGAAACTGACCTTGACCATGGTGTTGGACCACATAGGTGAAAGGAGTCACTTAAACATATTTTTTGAAACAAAATAAGGCCTAAAATTGGTTTGCTTTCACTGCAGTTGTCAATTTCCTAGAAATGGTCTCCCTGTTTTAAACGAGAATGTTACATCTACCTGTTCTTCCTCTCAAAGATCTATAGGAGTCAAATGAGATAATGTTCATAAATGCATTTTGAAAAAAGTTTTTATAAAGGACAAATGTCAGATATCCAAGCCACAAATAGTATTTGTGGGTTCCATATCTGTGGATTCACCCAACTGCAGATGGAATATTTTTTTAAAAGGATGGTTGTGTCTGTAACTGAATTGACAGACTTTTTCTTGTCCTTATTCCTTAAACAATATAGTATAACAATTATTTCCATAGCATTTGCATTGTATTAGTTATTATGTAATCTAGAGATGATTTAAAGTATACTGGAGGGTGTGCATATGTTATATGCAAATACTACACCATTTTATATCAGGGACTTGAGCATCTGCAGATTTTGGTATCTGCAGGGACACCTGACCAATCCCCTGTGGATACCAAGGGACAACTGTTTTGTGATCATTGCTGTTGCTTTAATCACTTATTTAT
This sequence comes from Carlito syrichta, assembly GCF_000164805.1. NCBI lineage: Eukaryota > Metazoa > Chordata > Mammalia > Primates > Tarsiidae > Carlito > Carlito syrichta. Next base: position 43,585 of record NW_007246462.1, read on the forward strand.
CAGAAGAGATCAAAGCTTTTGAGACAGTTTTGACTCTTTCTGTTCCCAGCATTGCAATTCCTACCTCCTCCTCTTTGTGACTTTGAAGTTTGCATCTTCTTAGTCTCCCCTTGCCTGCCTGGGTTCAGCTCCTCTCAGGCCAGGGGTGCATACAGCCAGCCCCAATGCTTTCCTCCATTTGCCTCTTAGTTTGCCAGATCTTCCTTCTGAAACACTTCTTGTCACCATGCCACTCTCTGTGTAAGGCACAGAACTCTCAGCCCACCCTTGGGGTCTCCCACCTTCACCCCTTTGTTCTTCCTTGACCAATCCTCACCCCAGCCCCATGGCTCTCTGCTCAGGCCCACTGCCCTGCTGATTTCTGCCTCCATGTCCTTCTCCTCTGTCTCTTAGGCCACACATCCACTGGGATCACTCACTATTGACTTTCCTCAGCACTTTTGTGCTTCATCTATTCCACCTCCTTTTTCTGTCTTAATTATTGACTTGAAATCATTATCTAGTCTTTTTTTTTTTAACACAGATGATACTTACTGAAGAAACAATTTATCTTTGCAACAGCTGTGCAAAGTAGAAGTGTTGATTTCTCCATTTTACAGTTGAGAAAACTGAAGTTCCAGGATACACAGCTAATAAAGTCACAGCTAAAATCCAAACACAGGCCCATATACTTCCTCCTACCCAGGGCTCCACTGATCTCTCCCACATTAGATTAGGAAACACCTTATTCCCAGGTGTTTCAAGTCCTCACAAAAACTGGAGAAGGATTTTGCCCCAGGGTAGAAAACAAATTGGTGTGTGCAAACTTCTGACAGAAACACACATTTCTGCCACAATTTATTAAATATTGATCAATTTAAATGGATAAAAGGCCAGCTTATAATGTTTAATGAAGATGTTATATTTTTGGTAACAATGCACATCTGTATCAAATATAAATGCTGAAAATTTTCCATTTCCGGTCAGTTAAGTCTGATTCTGTTCCATTACATCTCTACGTTAAATGAAGTACCATACTGTCTTGAGATTTATGCATTTACATGAATAGACTCCAGGGTGTAACACTTTAATCTATAAAAAGTACTAACTAAAAGTAGCCATTACCATGGCAACACACTGCACGTATTAGTAGCCTCCAAAGGCAAAGCACTTTGGAAATCAGCATTTACTGATGCCCCAGACTAACTGAAACTCAATGGAATGGATTTTAAATCACTGTTAACACTCGGAGTTTCATTCATAGGTTCAAAAGTAGATCATAGAACTCCCTTCATACATATATTATATTTTAATTAAAGGAGAGTATTTCAAAAATGAGTGAGTGGTTGCTGATTTTTATACATATTTTGAAGAAATTTTAAAATGGTTTTTAAAATGCATCTAGATGAGTAAGGTCCCAGTAGAGCTATGGAAATTTTGCCGAAGAAGAATCTGAGAGAATAAAGCACTCTCCCTACAGGAAGTCATAGCACAAAGTCATAGCAACAAAGCAATCTGGTTCTGGCAAGGAAACAAGAAGGATACAGCCTACAAGAGAGCCCAGAACCGCCCCTCATGAACCTTGGATGGGCACAGGAGTAGGATGACACACCAGACCTGAAGGGAGAAGATGGCTGTGTCAGCAGCAATAATGGGGAAACTCCCTCACTAGATGGACAGCATAGAGTTGGATCCCTACTTCACACTGTGTTACAAAGGCCAAGTTCTATTGGATGCAATACGAGTACCTAAATATGAAAAGTAAAACCACAACGCAGATAAGAAAAGGTGAGGGCAAATGTCTCTGTGACCTCAGGGAGGAGATTTCTTTAAAAAGACCCCAAATGCACACAGTAGAGGGCAAAATTTGATGGATACGACCATATAAAAACTAAACATTTAAGGCCGGGCACAGTGGCTCAGGTCTATAAGCCCAGCACTTTGGAAGACCCAGATGGAAGGATCACATGAGGCCAGGGGTTTGAGACCAATCTGGGCAACACAGTGAGACTCCATCTTCATAAATAATAAATTAAAAAAATTTTGACCAGGCATGGTAGTGCAGGCCTATAGTCCTAACTACTTGGGAGGCTGAGGTGGGAGGATTGCTTGAGCCCAAAAGATTATAGTTCAATGAGCTATGATCCAGTCACTGCACTCCAGTTTGATCAACAGAGCAAGACACTGTCTCCAAAAACAAACAAACAAACAAAAAAACCCCAAAACAAAACCTAAACATTTTTGTTCAGTGAGGACATCTCAGTCAAAGTTAGCAGAAAACAATATTCTGGAAGAAGATATTTGAAGTGAATAAAATTAACAAAGGATTAATATATAAAATAACACTGTCCAAGAGAATTGGCTACAGTCATGAAAAGAGTGTAGGACTGTGCTGTCCACTGGACAGTTGTGGCTAGTGAGTACTTGAAAAGTGACTAAGGGACTGAGGAGCCAATTTTTAATTCTATTTAACTTTAATAATGAATTTTAATTCATTCATTTGTTGATTTTATTTTTTAAAGAGCAGGATTTATTGCGAGGACAAAAAAACTCCTATAATGGGAGGGGACCCAAAGGGGTTGCCGCAAATTTTAATTTTAATAGCCACATGGAACTAGTGCCTAATGTATTAACAACAAAGATATAAAAGATACAAGCAACTCCTACAAATCAATAAGACAGAAAATTCAAAATATGAGTACTCCCCCCCCAAAAAAGATGACCTTACCTTCTTACCTTAATTTTCCTCTTCTATCCCCATTTCTTTGTTCATTTTATTCTTATTTTGTTGTATGCACGTATTTCTATAATCTACCCCAAATCCCTCTTAGGCAGTAACATGGAGCATAAACATAACAACAGTCCCCACCCATGAATCAGCTGCTCTGACTGAGGCTGGCCTCACAGGTTCTTGGAGGAGACTGGGGAGAAGGAGTCTGCTCCACATTCTCATATCATGTGCACAATCCCAGTTTTGTGTCAAACTGCTTATGCAAGTTCATTATAAAAATGAGATGGATTTAGTCACATAAATCCAAAAGCCTTCCAAGACAGTAAACAAAGGACTCATCAATTTTTCCAAGTCTAAACAGACTTTTAGAGAATGTGTTGCATTCTCTTTGTGACTTTACATAACTAAGAAAGAATTTTAACTTTGTGTAAAGCCAACATATCTCTAAGTCAAAGAGAAAATGGAAGAAATGGCATTTTATTACTTAACTGACCAGGAATAATATTTCATTTTATTTTTATCATTGCACCCTCAGAGAAACATAGTTGAGGTAGAGATAGTTCAGAGGAAGGGAACTAGTAACAAAGAGGGGAAGGGGCTCTCCATTGGAAGGTAGGAGAGAAGTGAGTCCTCTGTGCTGACAAGGAGGGGTCAGAGTCATATATGTGAATGTGCGATTCATGTGATCACACCATGCATACTGCCAAATGATACAGATAAATGAAGAGGAAATGTGGATAAAACAAATATTGTTTTGCTAAAAAAATGCTCTGAGGAAGGAATTACTAATTTCCTCTATTGGGCAATAAAGTAGGTCATTTCCATTCCAGAGGGATTAAATTGAAGGATATGAAATTGATATTTTTGCAGGACAAAAATGGTCAACAAAAATGGCAACTTCACATAGTTCAATTAGTCTGATACCTCAACTAGAAAAGCCATCAGAGCTTCCCTGAAAGATGAGAGGGTCACAATAGCAAAACATGGAATCAACCTGGGTGCCCATCAAGGATGGACTGGATAAAGAAAATGTGGTCCATATACACCATGAAATACTATACAGTCATAGACCTCATCTACCGTGAGGTCTGTGGACCTTGGCCTGGAAAGGGAAAGTAATTGGTTGGCACCCAGATCCAGGGACCACATTTCAGGGAACGGATGGGACAGGCAAGCTTCAAGTCCAAAAAGGTATAAACAGAGAGGCAAGAAACAGACCTATAGGCAAGAGTCTCTGCAGTGGAATTCAGCAATGTACAGAGAGCTGTCCTGAGCAAGGAGCCCTCAAGCGTCCATACCATAAAAAAGAGGGAGGAAATAGGAAAGACTCAAACCATCCAGACAATAAAATCCATTGATCTTAAAGACTATAACCCAAGCTCTGTAGAAAAGGTGAAGGTATGGGAACATGCCACAATATTTTTGTAGATAACTTGGTGGAAGACAATGCATCTTTCCTAGAGGTATTCCTGGCCTGACTGTGCAGTAAGCCCCATCTAGCTGCTGTTCATGGATGCCCAGAGGTGAGGTGGAAACTTGTAGAGGAAGAAGGCTTTAACAGAAGTATGGGTGGAAGTGCAGGAGGATTCAATTCTAAATTCCAGTTTGATTGGCTGTGAAATTCCTTCTGCCTTATATTCTATAAATCATAATAATGGTTTATGGTTTTTCTTTCATTAAAAAAGCATCATAAAGGTATTCAAATAAAGAAAAAGAAATAAAATTATCTCTGTTCATAGACAACATCACCTTACATGTAGAAACCCCTAAAGACTCTACAAACTGTTATAACTAATAAAGCAAACAGGATACAAAATTAAAATGCAAAAATCAGTTGCATTTCCATTCACTAAAATGAATAACCAAAAAAATTAAGAAAATAAAATCCATTTATAACATAATCAAAAATAAAGTAAAATACTTAGGAATTAACCAAGTAGCAAGAGACGTGTACATTGAAAACTACAAAGTGTTTTCAAAAGAATTTTTTTTTTTTTTTAGTTGGGTCTCACTCTGTCGCCAGGCTGGAGTACAATGGCATGCCATGGCCACTTCAGCCTCAACCCGCTGGGCTCAGGAGATCCTGCCTCAGCCTTCCAGGTAGCTGGAACTACAGGCGTGCACCACCACGCCTGGCTAATTTTTTGGTTTATTGTAGGGATGAGGTCTCACCAAGTTGCCCAGGCTGTTCTTGAACCTGTGAGCTCAGGCAATCCTCTCACTTCGGCCTCTGAAAGTGCTGGGATTATTGGTGTGAGCCACTGCACCTGGCCCCGAAATAAATTAAATAAAACACAGATAAATGGAAACACAGTCCATGTTCATGGATTAGAAGACTTAATATTATTAAGATGTCGAGATTACCCAAACAATCTACAGATTTAATGTGATCCCAATCAACATCCCAATCATTGGTGCTTTTGCAGAAAAAAAATTAAAGTTCATTCTAAAATTCATAAGGAATCTCAAAGTGGCCTAAATAGCTAAAACAGTCTTGAAAAGGAATAACAAAGTTGGAAGTCTCATAGTTCATAATTTCAAAACTTAAGAAACTACAGTAATCAAAATCATATCTTTATGGCATAAGGACAGATATATAGACCAGTAGAACAGAATAGAGAGCCTGGGGGAGGGGAGAACTCTGCAATAAATGACCAATTTTCAATGAGTGTCAAGACCATTCAAGGAAAGGACAGTCTTTTCAACAAATGGTAATGGGAAAACTGAATAGCCACATGCAAAATGATGAATTGGATCCTTTCCTTTCAATATATGCAAATTTAACACAAAATGGATCAAAAAGTGAAATGCAAGAGCTAAAACTATGAAACTCTTAGAAGAAAACATAGGGGAAAAGCTTCATGACATAACTTCTTGGATATGACACCAAAAGCATAGGCAATAAAAAAATAGATAAATTGTACTATATCAAAATTAAATACTTTTGTGTATCAAAGGACACAATCAACAGAATGAAAAGGCAACCTGTGGAATGGGAGATAATATTTGCAAATCATATATCTTACAAGATGTTAATATCCAGTATATATAAATAACTCCCACAACTCAGTCACCGTGACAACAAAATAACTCAATTTAGAAATGGGCAAAGGACCACTCTTATTTAACAGTACTGGAAGTCCTAGCTAGAGCAATCAGGCAAGTGAAAGAAATAGAAGATCCAAAGAGGAAAAGAGGAAGCTAAAATATCCCTCTTTGCAGACAATATAATTCTATACCTAGAAAAACCTAAAGATTCCACCAAAATACTTCTTGAACTGAAAAGTAACTTCAGTAAAGTCTCAGGATACAAAATCAACATTCAAAAATCAGTAACATTTTTATACACAAAAAAATGTTCAAGCCTCGAATCAAATTAAGAACATAATCCCTGTAAAACACTGATGAAAGAAGTCAGAGATGACATTAAAAAATGGAAAAACACCCCATGCTTATGGACTGGAAAAATCAATATCATTAGAACGTCTATATTGCCAAAAACAAACTATAATTCAATGCAATCCCTACTAAACTACCAGTGTAATTTTTCACAGATCTAGAAAAAACAACAGTAAATTTCATATGGAAGCAAAAAAGAGCCCAAATACCCAAAGCAATCCTAAGCAAAAAGAGCAAAGCCAGGTGCATCACATTACCTGATTTCAAATTTACAACAAGGTTACAATAACCATGGTACTAGTACAAAATTAGGCACACAGACCAATGGAACAAATAAAGATCTCAGAAATAAAGCTGCTTACTACAACCAACTGATCTTGCACAAAGCCTAAATAAATAAATAAAATAGATAGATACATAGACACTGGGTAAAGGACACCCTACTTAATAAATGGTGCTGGGAAAACTGGCTAACCATATGTAAAATAATGAAACTGGACACTTTCCTCTCACCATATATAAAAATCAACTCAAGTTGGACTAAAGACTTAATTGTAAGACCTCAAACTATCAAAGTCCTAGACAAAATCCTAGAAAAACTTTTCTAGACATCAGCCTAGGCAACGAATTTATGACCAAGTCCTCAAAAGCAAATGCAGCAAAAACCAAAATTGACAAGTGGGACCTAATTAAACTCAAGAGCTTCTGTACAGCAAAATAAACTATCAATAGAGCAAATAGTCTTCAGAATGGAAGAAAATACCTGCAAACTCTGCATCCAACAAAGGACTAATATTCCGAATCTATAAGAAACTTAAACAAATCGACAGGAAAGAAACAACCCCACTAAAAAGTGGACAAAGGGCCGGGCTCGGTGACTCAGCCTGCAATCCCAGCACTCTGGGAAGCCAAGGCAAGTGGATTGCCTGAGCCTGAGGGTTTGAGACCAGTCCAGGTAACTTGGCAAGACCTTGTCTCTACAATAAACCAAAAATTAGCCAGGTTGGTAGCGCACACCTGTAGTTCCCACTACTTGGAAGGCTAAGGTGGAAGGATCGCCTGAGTCCAGCAGGTCAATGCTGGGATGGCCGTCAGCATGCCGCTGCACTCCAGCCTGGGCGATGGAATGAGACTCCAACTCAGAAAAAAAAAAAGTGGGCAAAGGACTTGGACAGACATTTTTCAAAAGAAGACACACAAGTGGCCAATAAATACATGAAAAGAATGCCCAACATCACTAATCATCAAAGAAATATAAATCAAAACCACAATGAGATACCATCTCAAACCAGTCAGAATGGCTACTGCTAAAAAGTAAAAGAGCCATGGATATTGGTGAGGTTGCAGAGAAAAGGGAACACTCATACCCTGTTGGTGGAAATGCAAGCTAGTTCAGCCCCTAAAGAAAATAGCTAGGAGATTTCTCTAAGAACTAAAAATAGATTTACCATTTGACCCAGCAATTCCACTACTGAGTATATACACAAAGGAGCAGAAATCATTATACCAAAAACACACTTGCACTCGTGTGTTTATTACAGCACTGTTCACAATACCAGAAACATGAAAGCAACCTGGGTACTCATCAAGGGTGAACTGGATGAAGAAAATGTGGTCCATATACACCACGGAATACTACATAGCCATAAAGAAAAATGAAATCATGTCCTTTGCCACAACATGGATGCAGTTGGAGGCCATTATTCTAAGTGAACTAACACAGAAATAGAAAAGTGAATACCGCGTGTTCTCTTTATAAACGGGAGCTAAACATTGGGCATGCACAGACATAGAGATGGGAACAACAGATGCTAGGGACTTCTAGAAGGGAGAGGGAGAGAGGGAGTCAAGCATTGAAAAACTACCCGTTGGATACCATATGACTGGGGACCCAAAAAAACCAGAATTATCTTTTGGAGGATGGGCTCCATGTAGTACACTTGGAATTTGTTCCCCTGGATTGAACGGTCAACCAAAGTTTTTATCTGGAAGTTTTAAGAAAGATGTATCACAGTCTGAAGAAAAAACATTCCAAGTTGTGGCAAACAGGTGACTGGTTCTTCCACCATGATCACACACCTGTCCACACTGTGCTATGTGTTCAGCAGTTTTTGACCAAAAATGGCAGGACCCCCGTGACCCATCCTCCCTATTCACTCGCTCTCACCCTGAGGAACTTTTTTTTGTTTCCCCAAATAGAAAAGTCTGCAAAGGGAAACATTTTGCTGATATGGAAGAGATGGGAAAAAAAAGAAAAAGAAAAAGAAAAAAAGCATCAAAATTGACAAGTTCAAAAATTGTTTTGAGCAGTGGAACAAATGTCTCAGTAGGTGTATTGCATTAAACAGAGAGTATTTTGAAAGTGACTGAAGGATAAACATAAGAATAAATACATGGCCGGGCTCCATGGCTCAGCCTAAAATCCCAGCACTTTGGTAGGCCAAGGTGAGTGGATTGCCTGAGCCCGCGGGTCCGAGACCAGCCCGGACAACTTGGCGAGACCTCATTTCTACAATAAATAAAAAATGAGCTCGGTGTGGTAGCATGCGCCTGTAGTTCCAGCTACTTGGAAGGCTGAGGCAGAAGGATAGTTGGAGCACAGCAAGTCGATGCTGGGGTGGCCATGAGCGTGCCACTGCACTCCAGCCTGGGCGACAGAGTGAGATTCCAATTTAAAAAAAAAAAAAAAAAGGAGAAGAAATACACAATCTTTTATAAATAAACTCTAGGTTTCTTTGGGTTTCCCCTCATACACTCTATTTGGATAGTGGGCTTAAATAAAAGCCCAAACCTCACTATCATGCAATATACCCATGTAACAAACCTGCACACGTATCCCCTTGAATCTAAAAACTAAAAAAAAAAAAAAAAAAAAAAAGGAAAATAACTGAAAAAATGGGCAAAAGGCTTGAACAGATATGCAATATATATTAAAATATACATAAATGACCAAGAAGCACAGGCAAAGATAATTAATATCACTGATCAATAGAGAAATGCAAATCAAAACTACAATAAGATACCTATGCATACCTATTAGAATAGCTACTATCAAAAAAACAGAAAATAATAAGTGTTAGTGAGAATATTGAGAAATTGAAATCCTTGTGCCCTGTTGGTGGGAATCCAAAATAGTATAGTAATTATGGAAAACAGTATGGAAGATTCTCAAAAAATTACACATAGAATTACCACATGATCCAGAAATTCCGCTTTTGGATATATACCCCAAAAATTGAAAGCAGAGTCTCAAAGAGATCTTTGTATACCATATTCATAGCAGTATCATTCACAATACCCAAGGGGTGGAAGCAATCCCCAAGTGTCCATTGATGAGTGGATAATCAAACTATGGTTACATACATACACCAGAATACTATTCAGTCTTAAAAAGAAAGGCAATTCTGACACTTGCTACAATGTAGATGACCTTGAGGACATCATGCTATGAGAAATATGCTGATGCAGAGGACAAATATCCGCTCATTTGAGGTCTCTAGAGTAATCATACTCAGAAACAGAAAGTAAAATTGTGGTTGCTAGGAGCTGGGGACAGTGGAAAATGAGCGATTTCTGTTTAATAGGTACGGAGTTTTAGTTTTGCAAGATAAACAAGTTCTATAGATTGTTTACACAATAATAGGAATATACTTAACACCATTGAAGTGTATACTTCAAAATGTTTAAAATGGTAAATTTATGTTGTGTATTTTACCACAATTAAAATTTTTTAAAGACAGCATCATGGAGACATATCCCATTAGTTCTGAAACATCCTCAAGCGATTTAATAATTGTTTATGGGAACACATGATTTAAGTGTTCAAAATGAGACTATATTTATATAAAACTTCTTATGCAGTCTTTTGGCTGAATTTCCCAATCAAGGCAGGTGAACTACTTGATTTTTTTTTTTTGTAGAAACTCCGAGATAAATTCTTTGATTTAGACATCATCTTGAAGTAATTTTAAAGCTTCAAGTTAAACAGAGCAGGATTCAAATAGCTTCAGCCAATCATCAAAGTGTGATCTTCTAGTTTCTTTATCTCCATAAACTCGGTTTCTTCCTGTGTAGTACAGATTGCTTTGAAAATAAGGTGAAATACATCCTTTCACCCACTTTCCCCTCCCCTTTTTGATGCTGGGACAGAAGAATGGGTTCTATGACGCAACCCCCAAGGAAAGAAGTCAGCCCAGTATATTATCACAGGCCCATTCCTGAGCACCAGACAATTTTGATAGTCTTCTAAGAGAAGCAAAGAGGTTTGGCCAAGGGCAGGCAGACAGGCAGAACAGCACTCCCTGCAGCCTCTAGGTGGGGAGTTTGGGGGGTGAGGGGGGTGGAGCAGCTGCCAACTACTTCCAGTATGTTCTGCTCAAAGTTCTACACCATCCTCTAGATCAGCGTTGTGCCAGTAACTGGGGTGACCTTCCTTTTCATGACCTGAGCTCCAAGGCCCTGGAGACAGTGAAGAGGTGAGAAGGGGAGGAGGAGGTGAGAAAGAGGAGTTCTGCTCCTCTTTCCAGGGCTTTCCTGAAATTTAAGAGAGAACTGCGCTTTAAAGTTATTTCAGCACCGTGTTTTAAATGGGCTTAGTTGCCAGGCTCTGTGATTCAGCCTGTAATCCCAGTGTTTTGGGAGGCTGAGGTGAGTGGATTGCCTGAGCCTGCAGGTTTGAGACCCACCTGGGCAACTTGGCGAGATCTCATCTCTACAATAAATCAAAAATTAGCCGGGCACGGTAGCATGCGCCTGTAGTTCCAGCTAATGGGAAGGCTGAGGCGGAAGGATCACCAGAGCCCAGCGGGTCGAGGCTGTGGTGGTCGGGAGTGGTCACTGCACTCCAGTCTGGGCAACAGAGTGAGACTCCAACTCAAAAACAAAAACAAACAAACAAAAAACAATAAATGGGCTTAGTCTTTCTTTGCCTACGGGAGGAAAGTTTCTTCTAAAAAAACTTAAACATTTTTGCTCAGTTTGTATCTTCAGATAAATGATTTTCTTTAGTATACAATGCTATATAATGACACAGCTGTCGATGCTCAGGGACTCAATAACCCCCCCACTCAGAATGTAGTAACTTTCCCCTCTGGTCTGTTATTTGCTTAGAGATAAAAATAGATACACATTTCAACCTCAGAGCAAAGAGCCGCTTATTGTATTTATTTAGTGTGTTATAATTAACAATGCTGTGAAGTCTGCAGTTTCATCTTGCAGAGGTTGAGAAAACCTTTTTTCAGTTTAGTGCAAGTAAATTCACACTTCCTAAATTCCATTTTGTGTTTTAGGGTCTAAAAACTAACATAGGATTAAAAACAAAATGCAACCACACCATTGTGGTATGCCGCCCTGTGAAGAAACAAAAGAGGTGTGTGCAATGCCCAACAAATACCCAAAATGACATGCTTATAAACTTAGATGAAGCTTTGTTAGTAAATTTTAAACCAAGGGCATTTTTGTTTACACATATTTTTTTTCTCAACTTTTTAATTGAGGTTAGCTCCTGACCCCATCATCAATTCTACTCTCAACTTCGAGATTTAATTCATTTATATTCATTGAAGCAGTATAAGAAAAAGAGAAAGAAAACATTCCCAGCAAGAGGAGGTCACTACAGGGTATTCATCTTATTTACCATCCAGAATCTTGAGAGATGGCAGGGACCTTAGAGACCGTGGGGATATTTGCCCTTGATCTTCATCTTGAGGGATTGTCCATCTGGTGAGAGAGAACATATCCTTCTTTCCATGTTCCAGTATAGCCCAGAGCCTGACCTGTTGGCTCCTGGGACACTGACTTGTGGTACAAGGACCTGGGCATGAATTGGGGCAACATTGCTGCTGTGACAGCCTCAGCAACCACAGTGGCTCCTGCTAGGACTTGTCCTGGCTCTGTCCTACATCCTGACCTTTCAGAGCCTCAGGGTTCTACTGCCCCTAAGGGTAGAGTCAGCACCTGGTGTGTGTCTCTGGGTGTGAATGCCCTGAGCCAGTGTCCCATGGTTTGGGGGAAAGTCACCTTGATCTGGAAACAAACGTGGAGTCAGATTCCAGTTCTACCCCTTATGGGACTCGTGGCCTTGGACAAGACTGTCCACTTTTTGCCTTTCTTTTCTCTTTGTGCAGTGGGGTTATAGTCCCTGCCTGATACAGTTATTCCCATATAAGCACTGGATGTAGGAACATTTTTTAAACTGTAAAATGTTGCACATCAGAGAAATGGTTTCACTGTTGTAAACCAAAAGCCTACAAGCCACACTAGACTTGGATTGGAAATGGCTTCTCATTTGAAATAATGGGTCCTACTTCTACTGTCTCATGACCCCATCCTAGACTGCCAGAAGTGACATCACCCCTCCCTCCTTTACTTGGAAGGATAGCAGCAGAGCAGCCTTCAGAGTCAGCTTAATCCAGGCACTCTAGTTCCTCCAGTGCCATCCCTAATGTGTCTGCCTCATCTTCACTTCCCAACACAGCAATGTCCAGAAGAACAAGAAATCTCCTTCCCACAGCTCTCTCAGGGGAAAAAGAAAATATTTTCTGGAAGGCCCAGCAAGTGTCTCAGCTTGACCATTGACCTGAATCAGATCCCATGCCCATTTCTCTGACAAAGAGAATGGGACACATTTTGATAACCACTCCTAGATCTGGGGGTAGACTCCACATCCCCTGAGGCACATGGATTCCATGAAGTGTAGTGGGAGGATAGAAAAACTGCACAAAAATCAGAGCTCTATTAGAAAGAAGGAAGCAGTGAATGGATAATATATATGCATAGAAGATTTTAGATGAAACTATGGCCAGTGTACTATCATTTTTGTTACCAAAAAAGGAGAAAGGGAAATGTATACATATTTGTGTATGACTAAGATATTTTTGGAAGGATACAGGAGAAATGTGGCTGCCTCCTACAGGAGTCAGATGTCTGGGGACAGGGATGGGAGAGAAACTTTGCACTCAACACTCATACCTTTTACATTTTGAACTATGTGAAGATATTGCTGATTCAAAAAACTGAATTACAATTAAAAAATTAAAATGGACATTCAGAAGCATAAAAGTGTGATGGAACCCAGGCATTACAAACTTGAACCCTTTTGAGGACTTTGCCCAGAGTAAGGTGAAGCCATGCTTCCTTAATCATTTAAGGGCCCGGTGGATACCTGTTTGATTAAATAGTCTCTCTTTCTCTCTAAAAGACACACACACACACACACACACACACACACACACACACACACACACACACACACACACCCCTAACATTAATGCTCAAAGGCAGTGCAGTCTGAGTTCAAACTTAGGAAGGGAAATCTTTTCCTAACTGCTTCATAATCTGAACTACAATCTCTGCTTCCAATGCAGAGAATTCATTTTTACAATTATGCAAAGGGCGAATGTCTTCCATTCCACACCTCTAAAATGCAGCGATCTTCAATCAAGGGTGATTTTCCTCCCCAAGGGACATTCGACAATGTCTGGAAACACTTTAGGTTGTCAGAACTTGGAGAGTGTCATAGGCATTTTGTGGGGAAAACATTATGGTCTCTACTTTATAGATAAGGCTCTTGGCTTGCCGTAGACACACACCCAGGAAGTTGCTGGGTTTTCATGTCATCCCTGGCAGCTGATTCCAGTCTTTGTGCCCTATGGCCTCCATATACTTAAACTATAATATACCTCTGTGTATTCTTGTGAGTACCATAAATTATCAGAAGTAGATATTGCAAAAATGTCCTCCAAAAAGAGTATCCTAATATATTTTCCAGTGAAAATTCATGGGAGTGACTGTTTCCCACATCCTCACCTACACTGGGCATCATGCATTTTTAAAAACTTGTAGTCAGTCACTATTATTAACAGTATAAACTTTTTTCATCTCCTAAGAAAGAGGTTATGCATCTTTTCATGTGTTTATTTGCTCTCTGTACTTCTTTTTTCTGTAAGATGCTTGTCCTATTTTTCTTTTCTTTCTTTTTTTTTTTTTGAGTTGGAGTCTCACTCTGTCACCCAGACTGGAGTGCAGTGGCCGCTCCCGGCCACCGCAGCCTCGCC
>NW_007246462.1:57767-65407 GCF_000164805.1 Carlito syrichta
GTAGAGATGAGGTCTCGCTGCCAGGCGGGTCTCGAACCCGCGGGCTCAGGCAATCCACTCACTTCAGCCTCCCAAAGGCGCGGGATTACTGGCTGAGCCACCGAGCCCGGCTTGTCCTATTTTTCTATTAGGCTATTGATTTTTTTTCATTCAGATTTATGATTTCTTGGTTTATTAGGAACAAAACTCATTTAGTATCACAACTATCTTGCTCACATCTATTTTTTCCATTTTTATTGTATTTTTTCTGAGCAAAGAATCTTAATTTTTATGTCTTCAGATTTATCGATCTTTTCCTACCTGGCTTCTTGAGTCTGATGTCACCTTCAGGAGATTATATCTATGAGAGATAATACAAATGCTTATCATTATTTCCTTTTTATAGGTATTCACTATATAACTCCAATCTTTAATCCATTTGAAATTGGTACACTAAATTTGCATGTGTTTTGCATCTTAACATAATAAGAATTATTAATAGATCATATATGTTGTTGGTATAAAGGAGATTTCAGTTAAAGCCACTCCATGACTTTTTGAGATTTACAAAAAGTTGACTAAAATCTCCATCATACTTCTAAATATTCTTTGACAAAAGGGAGTATCAAGGGAAATAAAGTATTTTGAAACAAATGAAAATGAAAATACAATACCAAATTTGTGGGCTGGCACTAAAAGCACAAACAGGAAAATTTGTAGCATTAAATATTTCTTATTAGGAAAAGAAGAAAAGACTTAAATTCAAAGTCTAAGTTTTCACCTTAAGAAACTAGAAAAAAAGAAAGGGAAATTAATGCCAAGGTAAGCAGAAGGAAAGAAACAATAAAGATAGAGAAATGAATAAATTGAAAAAAATTAAAACAGTAGTGAAAACAGTGAAACCAAAAGCTGGTTCTTTGAAAAGATCAAAAAAATTCATAAACCATTAACAAGACTGAGCAAGAAAAAAAAGAGAAGACATAAATAACCAATATTAAAAATGAGAGAGGGATATCACCACAGTTTCTAAAAAAATTGAAAGAATAATAATGGGGCAACCCCTTCAGGTCCCCTCCCACTATGGGAACTTTTCTGTCCTCTCAATAAATTCTGCTTCCTCACTTAAAAAAAAAAAAAAAAAAAGAATAACAGTGACTACAACAACTCTCTGCCCATAAATCTTGCTACTTACATAAAATGGGCCAATTCCTTGTAAGATAAAAATTACCAAAATGCATCCAAGAAGGAATAGCTAATCTAAATATTTCTAAATTAATTAGAAAAATTAAATTCATAGTTTAAAAATCCCAACAAACAAAACTCTAAACTCAGATGTTTTCACTGATGAATTCTACCAAATACATAAGTGAGAGAGACAAGGGACTACTTCTTGTTCATGTTAGAAAACAAGCATTACCTTGTACCAAGGACATTATAAGAAAACTAAAGACAGATGTCCCTCGTAACTGAACAAAGTATAAGCAAATCACACAGAGGAAACATAAGAAGCATAATACATCGTGACCAAATGAAGTTTATCCCAGGAACACAGGCTTATTAAACATTCGAAAATCAATCAACGTAACTAACCATATGAGCAAACTGAATAAGAAATACCACATAATCATTTGAATAGATGTAGAAAAATCACTTGACAAAATTAATATCCATTCATGATTTAAAAAACAAAAAACAAAAAACACTCTCCAGAAGCTGTGAATAGAATTGTTTTCTTATCTTTGTTTTTGAATTGTTCATTTGTTCATTGCTAATACAGTTGGACCTCCAATGGGTTCTGTATCCATGGATTCAACCAATCATAGAGCAACATTTTCAGAAAACAATTTATACGAAGTTTCAAAAACAAAACTTGAATTCTTCATGCACCAAGCACTAATTCATGTGAATGAAGTGATGTATAGGTACTGTACTGGGTATTAAAAGTAACCTAGAGATGATTATGTATGACTATTTTCATCCTCCATAAAAATTCATGGAAAATGAGCATCCATGAATTTTGGTATCTGCTACAGGGGATGGAGAAACAAAAATCAATCCCCCATGGATAGCAAGAGATAGTGATATACAGAAATAAAATTAAGCCCGATACAGTGGCTCACAGTTGTAATCCAAGCACTTTGGGAGGTTGAGTCAGTTTCAATAACTTATATCTTTCGAGAAATGTGTCCATTTTATCAATGTTGTCTAACTTGTCATAAAATTGTTCATAATATTCCCTTACCATGTTTTTTTAATTTGTAGGGTTGGTAGTAATGGCTCATATTTCACTTGATTTTGATCATTTGTGATTTGTTTCTTTTTTTTTCTTGATCAGTTTGGCTAAAGGTGTGTCAAATGTGTTGATCTTTTTTCAAAGAACAAACTTTTGGTCTTAATGATTTTCTCTACTGTTTCTCTTGTCTTCATTTTGTATCTCTAATCTTTATTATTTCCTTTCTTCTGCTTCCTTTGGGTTAAGCTTGCTCCTCTTTTTCTAGTTCCAAAGGTCAGAAACCTAGACTATTGATTTCAGGTCTTCTTTTATAATATAGGCATAAACAGCCAAGTGTTTCCCTTAAACACTATTTCAGCTTCATACCACAAATTTGATATGTTATGTTTTGTTTTCATTCAGCTCAGAATATTTTTTGATGTATCTTTTACTTCTCTGATTTAAAAAGATGCTGTTTAACTTTCACATATTTGAGGATTTCCTTAGTTTTCTTTTGCTGTTTATTTCTAATTTAACTTAATTGTCATTGCAAAACATGCTTTGAATAATTCCAAGTCTTAGAAATTTATTGAAACTTACTTTAAGATCCAGCATACCATCCATCTTGATAATGTTCTGTGTGTACTTGAGAATAACACATATTCTACTTTGGTTCAATGGTGTGTTCCACAGGTGTTAGATCAAGTTAGTTAATAGTGTTCTTTGGCCAGGCACGATGGCCCAAGCCTGTAATCCCAGCAATTTGGGAGGCCGTGGTGAGAGGCTCTCCTGAGCTTAGGGGTTCAAGAACAGCCTGGGTAACTTGGTGAGACCTTGTCCTAACAATAAATCAAAAAATTAGACAGGCATGGTAGTGCATGCCTGTAGTTCCAGTTACTTGGAAGGCTAAGATGGAAGGATCACCTGAATCCAGCGGGTCGAGGCTGCAGTGGCCGTGAGCGTGCTACTACACTTCAGCCTGGGCAACAGAGTGAGACTCTGACTCAAAATAAAATTTTTTAAAAAGAGTGTTCTTCAAGTCCTCTATGTCCTTGCTGGTTTTTCATCTAGTTTTTCTACCCTTTATTAAAAATGGGTTTTGAAGTCTATAATTATTGTTTAATTTTCCATCTATCCTTTCAATTCTGTTAGTTTTCTGTTAGTTTTTGATTTGTATATTTGCTGTTAGGTATGTATGTTAATGATCATTACATATTCTTGATGAATTGATTCTTTTGTAATAAAACATCCTGCTTACTTCCAACTTCAAGTTTGATATATACAGAGCTTGGAAGTTGTCACTCCTGTCCAATAATGAGAAAAAAGCTAACAAACTGAAAATCTATGACGCTTCTTAGATACATCAGAGAAGTTAGATCACAGGGTAAACCATCACCCAAAAAACTGGAGAGACAGACAAATGAAAAGAATCACAACTTATTAAGTACAGAAGTTGCAGCTGGAGGAAGCAGCTAGTAGGGGGATGTAGATAATAATCAATGAATTAATTGCAATTGCTGGAGAGCGATTGTGGACTAGTTTTTGAGGGCTTAAAAAAAAACTCTTGGGGGCTCAGCCATAAGGGGGTCCACACTTTATGAATTTTGCCCCCAGGAGCCTCACAGCTGATCAAGGTGAAGATGTGAGAAAAGTTCTCTCATGCTTCTGACAGGGGTGGAGAAAAGTGGTCACTTAAAAAACATACCTACCGGGAATATACCCAGAGGAACTCAATTCACTCTATGAAAAAGATATCTACACATGCATGTTTATTGCAGCATTATTCACAATAGCAAAAACATGGAACCAACCATGAGCCCATAAAAAGAGGACTGGATTTTTAAAATGCGGTACAGGGCAATCCCCTCCGGTCTCTTCCCACTGTAGGAACTTTTCTGTTCTCTCAATAAATTCTGGTTTCTCACTTGAAAAAAAAGATGTGGTACATATACATGATATATTACTCAGCCATACAGACGGACAAAATTATGAACTTCGCAGAAATTTGGATGGACTTAGAGTCTATAATGCTGAGTGATCTATCACAGAAACAAAGAACCAAGTATCACTTGTTCTCACTCACTCATAAGTGGACCTTGAACAGCTATCATAAGACTATAAGAAAGGGATTGGCAGTAGTGGGAAACTGCCAGGAGAGGGGAGAACACACCTCATCAACAAGGGTACCTGCACAATGAACATTTGTATACCCAACCCTGAATTGTACCCCACATCTTTAAAATAAAAATAAAATAGATACACCAAGAGAACTCTGTTCTTCTTAACAAAGGACTGGCCACAAGGAGCACCGTTTTTACCAGAACCTAATCAATGTGGGTTTTTTTGTTTTTGTTTTTGTTTTGAGTTGGAGTCTCACTCTGTCGCCCAGACTGGAGTGCAGTGGCCGCTCCCGGCCACCGCAGCCTCGACCTGCTGGGCTCCGGCGATCCTTCCGCCTCAGCCTTCCGAGTAGCTGGAATTACAGACATGCGCTACCATGCCCGGCTGAGTTTTTGATTTATTGTAGAGATGAGGTCTCGCTGCCCAGGTGGGTCTCGAACCCGCGGGCTCAGGCAATTCACTCACCTCAGCCTCCCAAAGGCGAGGGATTACAGGCTGAGCCACCGAGCCCGGCTCAATGTGGGTTTTGTAAGAGCCTAACTAATATGGGATAAGGAAAATGCCCTACTCCAGCCCCTCTTGGCCTTCCTGTCTAACCTTAAGGAGAGAGGGAAAAATGAAATGTACTTGTGAAGGTGACAGCGCAGGGAAACACACTCCCTAGAGCCTGAGACCTAATCAGAGGATAATAGAATGCTTCCTTTCATGCCACACATGACCATCCTATCAACAGAGTTCCTGTATAGTAACAGGGATTACAGCAAAAAGAAATGCAAGGCTCAAACTGTATCTAAGAAGTCTCTAGGGAAATCTAAAGACAACCTAGGGGATAAAAACAAGTAGAAGAAATTTTAATCTTCAACAACTGCAGCTATAGCAAATAGTTACACAGCCTAACTCATAGCCAGACAAACATAAAACCTCACACTAAAGATCTACTTACCTCAATTCCTTTTATCTGATACATTATTTTCAGCTTTCAATAAAATTATTAGGCATATTAAGGGGCAAAAAACAGCATCTGAAGAGACAAATCAAGCATTAGAACTAGACTCAAGCATGGCAGAAATATTAGAATTATCAGAATGAGACTTTAACTGTGATTAATATGTTAAGGACCCCACTGGAAAAAGTGAACAATATGCAAAAATGTGCAAGAATTGGGTAATGTAAACAGAGCGATGGAAACCTTTAAAAATAACAAAAGGAGCCGGGCTTGGTGGCTCAGCCTGTAATCCTGCACTTTGGGAGGCTGAGGTGAGTAGATTGCCTGAGCCCGTGGGTTCGAGACCCACCTGGGCTACTTGACGAGACCTCATCTCTACAATAAATCAAAAATTAGCTGGGCGTGGTAGCGCATGCCTGTAGTTCCAGCTACTTGGAAGGCTGAGGCAGAAGGATTGCCGGAGTCCAGCAGGTCAAGGCTGCGGTGGCCGGGAGCGGCCACTGCACTCCAGTCTGGGCGACAGAGTGAGACTCCAACTCGAAAAATAAATAAATAAATAAATAAATGACAAAAGGAAATGGTAGAAATAAAAGACACAGCAACATAAATGAAGGATGGCTTTGATGGGATTCTCAATAGCCTGGACACAGTAAGGAAAGAATCAATCAGCTTGAAGATATGTCAATAGAAATTTCCCAAACTGAAAAGCAAAGATAAAAAAATGGTGAACAAAAGGAGCAGAATATTCATGAACTGTAGGACAATTAAAGAAGGTGTAAAATGCATGTAATATATATTCCAGAAGGAAAAGAATAAGAGTATGGAACAGAAGAAATATTTGAGATAATAATAGCGGAGATTTTAAGAAAATTAATCACAGGCACCAACCCACAAATCCAGGAAGCTCATAGAACACCAATGAAGATAAAGACCAAGAAAAGGAAAAAAAAAATACATTTAGGGCCAGGCGTGGTGGTTCAAGCCTGTAATCCCAGCAACTTTGGAGGCTGAGTTGAGGGGATTGCCTGAGCCCATGAGTTTGAGAACAATCAGGGCAACTTGGCGAGACCTCATCTCACAATAAATCAAAAAATTAGCCAGGTGTGGTAGTGTGCACCTGTAGTTCAGGCTACATGGAAGGCTGAGGTGGAAGGATCGCCTGAGTCCAGCAGGTAGATGCTGGGGTGGCCATGAGCGTGCCATTGCACTCCAGCCTGGGTGACAGAGTGAAAAAAAAAAAAAAAAAAAAAAAAAAAAAAAATACATTTAGATATAGCATATATAAACTGAAAATAATTTTTAAAAGAAGCCAGAGCAAAATAAATCTTACCTGTAGAGAAAAAAAACCAAGAACCACAGTGGGCTTCTCTTCAGAAACTGTACAAGTAAGAAGAGAGTAGAATAAAAATATTCAAAGTGTTGGGAAAAAAGCTATTAACCTAAAATTCCAAAGGATAATTTTGAAATTAGCCTTCAAAATTCAAAGAGAAATAAAGACTTTCCCAAACAGACAAAATTGAGGGAATTTATTGCCATTAGACCTTCCTTTTAAGAAATGTTTAAAGAAGTTATTTAGAGAGACATAAAATGATATAGGAAGAAACTCAAATTTATATAAAAAAGAGTGTTAGAGAAAGAATAAATGAAAGTAAAATAAAATATTTTTATTTATCTTATTTTTAATTGGTCGCCAGGTAACAATATGCTCAAAATAAAAATAGCAACAATATATTGGATTATTATACCTTATGAATAACTGAAATGAATAATGTTATAAGTGATGGGAGGGAGAATTTGGGTATATTCTAAGGTACCTGTATTACCTGTGAAGCAATATAGTTTTGAGAGTAGACATAGATTAGTTGTAAATGTGTATGACAAACTCCAGGGCAAACACACACACACACACACACACACACACACACACACACACACACACACACAATTTA
Organism: Carlito syrichta; assembly: GCF_000164805.1. NCBI lineage: Eukaryota > Metazoa > Chordata > Mammalia > Primates > Tarsiidae > Carlito > Carlito syrichta. The sequence continues at coordinate 64,975 of NW_007246462.1, forward strand.
ATGAAGTATAATTGATATGCTAAGAATGGACAGAAAGTTGAATCATATTAAATAGTCAACTAAAACTAGACAAGGTAGAAAATAGAAGACAAAAAAGAAACAAAACCAAAGGCAATGGTTAGAAAACAGTTATAAATAAGACAGCTATTAATCCAACTATATTGGTAATTACTTTAAACATGGTTTAAATAAATCAATTAAAAAACAGAGCTTATCAGGATATACAAAAACACAAGACCCAAATAATTATATATAGCCTATAAGAAACGCACATTAAATATAAAAACAAAGGAAGACATGTACTATGTTTTTTTGTTTGTTTGTTTGTTTTGTTTTGTTTTGAGTTGGAGTCTCACTCTGTCGCCTAGACTGGAGTGCAGTGGCCCCTCCCGGCCACCGCAGCCTCGACCTGCTGGGCTCTGGCCGATCCTTC
>NW_007246462.1:65427-133283 GCF_000164805.1 Carlito syrichta
CACTCACCTCAGCCTCCCAAAGCACGGGATTACAGGCTGAGCCACCGAGCCCGGCTGACATGTACCATGTTAACACTAATCAAAAACCGGTGTAATGGCTAACGCTGGTAATCCCAACACTTTGGGAGGTCGAGGTGAGAGAATTTCCTGAGCCCAAGAGTTCAATATTAGCCTGGGCAACGTGGCAAGACCTCGTCTCTACAATAAATCAAAAAGTTAGCCAGGTAGCAGGCATCTGTAGTTCCACCTACATGGAAGGCTGAGGCAGAAGGATTGCCTGAGCCCAGCAAGTCAAGGTTGCAGTAGCTGTCAGCATACCACTGCACTCCAGCTTGAGTGACAGAGTGAGACTGTGACTCAAAAAAAAGGAAGGGAGGGAGGGAGGGAGGGAGAGAGGCAGGCAGGAAAAAGGAGGGAGGAAGCAAAGAAGGCAGGCAGGCAAACAAGCTGGAATAGCTCAATTAATTTTAAACTGAGAAAACTTCAGATTAAGGAAAATTATCGGGAATAAAGAGGGGCATTACATTATGATAAAGGGATCAATTCTCTAAGAAGACATAAAATCTTTTGTGTATCTTCACCTGACAACAAAGCATCAAAATGCATGAGGCAAAAGCTAATAAAACTACAAGAAGGAATCGACAATCCACCATAGTTAGACACTTCAACATAATTGACTCAGGAATTGATTATAAGGACTCTAATTCTATTGGATCAGGGTTCCATTCTTATGACCTCATTTAACCTTAACTATCTCCATACTGGTTTTATCTCCAAATATAGTTACATTGGGGTTGGGAAACAAACAAATGGATTTGGGGGGACATAAACATTAAGTCCATAACATCTGCTCTCAGAACACAATGAAAATAACATATGAGTCAAAGAAGAAATATCAAGAGAAATTTTAAAGTATTTTGAACTAAATGAAGTAAAAATTCAGTTAATTAGTATTTGTGGAGTTAGCAAAAACATTGCTTAGAGAAAAATTTATATCCTTGAATGCATATATTAGAAAAGAAGAAATATAAAAAACTGACAATCTAAGTTTTCATTCTAGGAAACTATAAAAAGAGAGTAAATTCCAAAGTAAACAAAATAAGTAAATAATAAACGTTCAAGCAGAATCAATGAAATTGAAAACAATAATTTGGTCAGACATGGTGGCTCTTGTCCATAATCACAGAGGCCAAGGTGGGATGATCACTTGACAAGACCATCCTGGACAACAAACTGAGACCTTGTCTCTACAAAAAGTAAGAAAATTAGCTGAGCATGGTAGCATGTTCCTATTCCTAGCTACTTAGGAGGCTGAGGCAGTAGGATCACTTGAACTCCGGAGTTCTGGGTTACAGTGAGCTGTGACTGTGCCACTGCACTCCAGCCTGGGCAACAAAGCAAAATTCTGTCTAAAAACGAACAAACAAACAAATCAAACTAAAACACACACACACACACACACACACACACACACACACACAGGAATTTAATAGAGAAAATAGAACTAAACCTTGTTCTTTGAAGAGATCAATAAAATTGATAACTCTTTAGCCTGACTAACTAACATAAAAAATGAAGATACAAACTACTAATATAGACATGAAAGAGGAGCCTTCACTACTGATTTCATGGACATTAAAAGGATAATACAGGACTATTATAAGCAACTCTATGTCCACAGATTTGATAACTGACACAAAATGAAGCAATTCCTTAAAAGACATAATCTGCCAAGACTCACACGAAGAAATAGACGCACTGAATAGGCTTATATTTGTTAAAGATATTGAATCAACTATAAATAACCTTTAGGAGACTGCAGCAAGATAGTGAAATTGAAGTTCTCTAGGCCTAGTTCTCTCACAGAAAAACCAGTTTATCAACAACTCATATATGAGAATGTCTTTGTAAGAATCCCAGAGCCCAGGAATGATGTTTTAGCACCCTGTTGTGGCACAAAAATCAAGAAGGGTAAGATGAATGGTTTCAACTTGTCTGCATCACCTGCCCCCAAGCCAGTGCACCACTGCACCTAGAAGATTCCCCTTGACCCATAATTTCTTCAAGGAGGAAAGCAAGACCAAGATGGATGTCCAAAGTCCCCAACTTCCAACGCAATTTTAAGCAAGAACATATCTGGAGGCATCATACTTACTGATTTCAAAACATAAAACCACAGCAATCAAACAGTATGGTACTGGTATAAAAAACAGACAGATAGGTCAGTGGCAAAGAATAAAAAACCCAGAAATAAATTCACACATCCATGGTCAACTGATCTTTGATAAGAGTATCAAGAATACACAGTGGGGAAAAAGATAGTCTCTTCAATAAGCAGTGTGGGAAAGACTGGATAGCCACATGCAGAAGAATGAAACTGGACCCTTATCTCAGACCCAAATCAGCTCAGAATAGATTAAAGACTTAAACATAAGACCTGAAAATGTAAAACTACCAGAAAAAAACACAGGGTAAAGGTTTTTTAATACTGGTCTTGGTAATGATTTTCTTGGCTATGACACCAAGAGTGCAAACAACAAAAGCAAAAACAGAAAAGTTTGATTGCATCAAACTAAAAATCTCCACAGCAAAGGAGACAATCAGGAGTGAAAAGACATACTAAAGAAGGAGAGAAAATATTTGCAAACATATACCTAACAAGTGGTTAATTTCCAAAATATATAAGGCAATGCTAAAACTTAATAGCAAAACAAAAATAACCCAATCTAAAGGTGGACAAATGACTTGAATAGACACATCTCCATTTGTATAGATGCACAAATGACCAATGGGTATATGAAACGATGATCAACATCACTAGTCATCGGATAAATGGAAATCAAAACCACAATGGAATATCACCTTACATCTGTTAGAATGTTTTGTTTTGTTTTTAAAGATAAGTGTTAGCAAGGTTGTGGAGAAATTGGACCCTTTATACTGCTGATAGGAATATCAAATGGTGCAGCTACTATGGAAAGCAGTGTGGAGGTTCCCAAAAAATGAAAAACACAACTACTATATGGTCCAGCAATTCCACATCTGCGCATATATCACAAAGAAGTGAAATCAGAATCTCAAATAGATTTCTACACTCTTGTGTTCACTACAGCGTTATTCACAATAACAAAAATATAGAAACAACCCCAATGTCCATAAACACATGAATGGATAAAGAACATGTGTGATATATACAATAAAATGAGATGTTATTCAGCCTTTAAAAAGAAGAAAACCCTACCATTTGTGACAACATGGGTGGACCTGAAAGTTAGTTTAATAAGTAAAATAAATCAGTCACGGCCGGGCTCGGTGGTTCAGCCTGCTATCCCAACGCCTTGGGAGGCCGAGGTGAGCGGATTGCCTGAGCCCGCGGGTTCGAGACCCACCTGGGCAACTTGGTGAGACCTCATCTCTACAATAAATCAAAAAATTAGCTGGGCATGGTAGCGCGTACCTGTAGTTCCAGCTACTCAGACGGCTGAGACGAAAAGATTGCTGGAGCCCAGCAGGTGAGGCTGCGGTGGCCAGGAGCGGCCACTGCACTCCAGTCTGAGTGACAGAGTGAGACTCTAACTCAAAAAAATAATAATAATAAGTCAGTCACAGAAAGACAAATACTGCATGATTTCTCTAATATGAGGCATCTAATATAGTCAAAGATATTGAAGTAGACAATAGAATTGTGGTTATCAGCAAACACAGGGAGAGGGGAAGAATGGGCAAGTTGTTCAATGAGTATAAAGTTACACTTCTACAAGATGAGTAAGTTTCAGAGATCTGCTGTACAATATAGTTTCTATAGTTAACAATGAGGTATTGTATAGCAAAAAAAAATGTATTCAGAGGGTAGATCCCATATTAAGTATTTTTATGACAAAAAAGAGCACAGGGAAACTTTTAGAGGTAATGGATATATTTATTACCTGGATTATAGTGATATAACATGAGTGTATACATATGTACAAATTCATAAAATTGTATACATTAATTATAAGCAATTTTTGTATACCTGCCTGGGTAACTTGGCGAGACCTCATCTCTACAATAAATCAAAAATTAGCCGGGCATGGTAGTGCGTGCCTGTAGTTCCAGCTACTCGGAAGGCTGAGGCAGAAGGATCCCTGGAGCCCAGCAGGTCGAGGCTGCAGTGGCTGGGAGCAGCCACTGCACTCCAGTCTGGGTGACAGAGTGAGACTCCAACTCAAAAAAAAAGAAAAGAAAAGAAAAGAAAAACCCTATGATCATATAAATGGATGCAGAAAATCACTTGACAAATTCCAACATCTATTTATGATCTTTTAAAAAGTTTCTAGCAAACTGGATATGGAGGGAAACTTCCTAAACTTGATCAAGAATATCTATGAGCAACCTACTACTAACATACTCAATAGGGAAAGATATTAATAGATGTAGTCCTCTGAGATTAAGAACAAGACAATGATGTCCCCTTACCAATTCCATTCATCATCAAGCCAGAAGTTCTAGCTAATACAATAATTCAAGAAAAGGAAATGAAAAGTATAAAGATTAGAAAAGAAGAAATAAAATTATCTTTGTTTACAAATGACATGATTGTCTGTGGAAGATCTATAGAACTGACAAAAAGAAACTACAAGTGACTATCACAAGGTTGCAGAAAAGAATAATAATATACAAAAGTCAATAGATATTCCATATACTAGCAATAAATAATTGAAATCTGAAATTAGAAACATAATGCATTAGTAACCCCAAAATGAAATACATAGCTGCAAATCTTTAAATATGTTCAAGATCTATATAAGAAAAACTACAAAACTCTGATGAAATAAATCAAAGAACTAAATAAGTGGAGAGATAGTCCATGTTTATGAATATGAAGACTCAATATTGTCAAGATGTAAGTTCTTCCCAACTTGACAATAAATTCAATACAATTCCAATTAAAATCCTAGCAAGTTATCTCATGGATATTGACAAACGGATTCTAAAGTTTACATGGAGTGGCAAAAAGACCTAGAAGAGATAACACAATATTGAAGACGAACAAAGTTAGAGGACTGACATTCACAATTAGACTGATTAAAATGTTACACTAATTTAAGACAGTTTAGGGGTTGTGAAAGAATAACAGATCAATGGAATAGAATAGAAAGCTCAGAAATAGACCCACATACATAAAGCCAACAGATCTTTAAGAAAGGAGCAAAGGCTATTCAGTAGAGAAGAGGTCATCTTTTCAACGAATGGTACTGAACAACTGGATATCCACATGCAAAAATAAATAAATAAATTTAGACACAGACCTTATACCCTTCACAAAAATTAACTCAAAATAGATCATAGACTTAAATGTAAAATGCAAAACTATAAAATTCCCAGAGGATAACAGGAAAAAATCTAGACAACCTTGGGTGTGGTAATAACTTTTTAGATGAAACAACAAAGGCATGATCCATGAAGGAAAGAATTGATAACCTAGATTTCACTAAAATTAAAAACTTCTACTCTGTGATAGACACTATCAAGAGAATGAAAAACAAGCCACAGACTGAGAGGAAATATTTGTAAAAGACATATCTGAAAAGGGACTCTTAAAACTCAACAATAGGAAAATTAACAACATAATTTTTAAACAGGCAAAAGATGCTTTACTTAAGAAGATATACAGACAGCAAACAAGTGTATGAAAAGAGGTTCAACATAATATGTCATAAGGAAATTAAAGATTGAAACAACAATAAGATAACACTACACACTTATTACAATGGCCAAAATTTAAAACACTGACAACACCAAATAATAAGTATATGGTGCAACAGGTATTCTCACTTATTGTTAGTGGAAATGCAAACTTATACAGCTTGACAGTTTGACAGTTTCTTAGAAAATTAAACATGCTCTTACCATATGATCCAGCAATCATGCTCCTTGATATTTACTCAAATAAGTTAGAAACATATACCCACGGCAAAACCTTCCCACAAACGTTTAAAGCAGTTTTATTCATAATTGCCAAAACTTAGAAAAAACCAAGATGTCCTTCAATAAGGGAATGGATGAAAAACTGTGGTATATCAATCCAATAAAATATTAGTCAGTGATAAAGATAAATGAGACTGATTAGATGATGAGACCCTGGGTTGAGTCATCAATGCACAGGGGAGATATGTGACACAGCCAGCTGAGCTCCTAACCTGGAACACAAGTCAGGATGAGATGCCTTGGACGGAAGCAGGGCCAACGGTTTGAGTTGGGTCTGTAGCCAGCACAGGACCTAGTGCTGTTCTCTTATAGATGATGGATCAGAGGCTTTTAAGTATGTCTCGCTTGATAGAACATTGTGAAATAGTGTGGAAATACCAACTGTTTTCTTGCAGTGAACCCCAATGCAAGAAAGAAAATGGATATGCATCAGAATGGCACCCCAGATCTCAGGGAGGAGAAGATGGGCAAATGGCTCCCAGAACAGCATTCTACAGAGAAAAGTGTGACCCTGGAACACAGAATGGGACTGAAAACTCCCCTCTGAGATATGTTTACCTTAGGCCACACAAGAACACCCTGTTTCTCCTGAGCACTCTTGGGGGAGGCCAAGAGGCGGTAGAGGGAAAGACACCTGTAAAGCCATAGATGTTCTAGCAAATCCAGGTTGGCAAGGATTTTTTTGACCAGCATCTATTGGTCCATTTTTGACCAGCATCTATTGGTTCAGCAACAGTGACCTCTACAGGCACTTTGGTTTCTGCCCATACAGAATTGTCCAATTCCCACAGCTGGAATTGGATAAGAGTGTGGAGATTTCCCAGGGTTTGAAACTGGACCTGGGCTCATCCTAGCCTGTGTACGCAGGAGACTCCTCCCTCAAAAGCCACATTTTCCTCCCTGAGACACAGGATGCCAGGGTCAGATCTTCGACCTGGAATGGGTCTCTGTGTATCACTGCCTGGGCGCCCCACCCTACCTCACCCCTGGGCAACCGCACCAAGGAAGCACAGCAATACCAAGGAATACCCAGAATAACAGCCTAAACAACAGGAGCCTAGCAGGGGATCCCCACACCTACACTTTGAAACCTGCATCCTGGGCAGAAGGAGAGTTGCTGTAGTCACAGTCTCATGAACAGAAAGTCCTACAGCCAACGTCAGTTTTGCAACCTGGAACTCTTCACTGTTAAGCTAGTTGGCATAGGGCGCCCCAACAATACTGAGGAAAAAGAGGGCCCCCCCATTCCTACACAACTGGGAAAGCAGTCTAAGTGGCAGGAGTCTGGTAGGAGGGACCTCACCCTTCAGCACTTGAATCAGCAGCCTGAGCAGCAGGAGAGTTCCTGATCCTGTGATTTCTCTAGGGTAGTGAGGCCTGAAACCAAGGTCAGCTCCGTGACCTGGAATCGAGCTACAGGCATCATTGCAGGATACCACAGCCTGCCCATCAAGTCTATTGGGACAATGTGTTCCCCACTACTAAGGACCAGGTGGCCCACAATTCTATACACCTGGATTAGTAGCCTAAGTCTCTCCACTGTTCCTTGGCAGAGATCCTTGTGCCATAAGACCCACTGTGCTCCACACCCTAATACACCCAATCACCTGGAGTAGAGCCTGACCTATCCCTCTACCCAGGGGCAGAGTCCTTGGTGCTGTGCTGCTCTCTCTGCTCAGTGTCCAGACATATCCCAGGTACCTAGAGCTCCCACTCCTCAGGCCACTCTCCCCTTCTCAAGCAGACTACTTGAGGCAGCAGAGGTTTACTAACACCTTGCTGAGGCACACCTCTGGGCACTCAGAGGCCACACACCAGACTCTACCTCAGAGTGGGTGCCTGTGCCTGACATCAATGGTCCCATAGGTGGGCCTGAACAGCTTGGCCTCACTCATCTTGGTTCTTTTCTCCTCAAGGTTGAACTGGGAGCACAGACTACTGTACACTCAGCAGATGAGCTCATTGCTGAGATAGCAGAATGCTTCTCCCAGTAAACAAGGACCATCCACCTTGACACTAGTCAGGCTCTTACCCATAGGAGCCACCTGCTGGCCTAGAGGTCTAACAGTGCATCACAACAGGTAATTTGCTGACACCAGGACATACCATGGAGGAGCAACTTAATTCTCCCAAGACCCCTGCCACACCAGTCTCACGGGAAGTAGTGAGCCAGCACACACTCCCACTGCATAGCTATTACAACCAACCCCTGGGAAAGCCTACATAAACAGGCCATCTATATCAAAGGAACTCCTACAGATTAGCTGCCATAGTTCATCCAGATGAGAAAGAACAAGAGAAACAACTCTGAAAGTATGAAAAAATAGTGTTACTCATCCAAAGGGGTTCATCAATTCTTCAACAACAAAACCCAACCACAAAGAAATCCCTGAAATATCAGACAAGTAATTCAGAATGTTGATTATAAAGAAGCTCAATGAGATGCAAGATAAAGCTGATAACCAGCAGGAAGAAATTAGCAGAACAATTCAGGAGGTGAAAGGAAAGCTTGAATACTTAAAAAACCCAAATAGCTGGGCACAGTGGCTCACGCCTGTTTAATACTTTGGGAGGTGGAGGTGAGAGGACTGCCTGAGCTCAGGGGTTCAAATCAGCCTGGGCAACTTGGTGAGGCCTCAACTTAAATAAATAAATAAATAAATAAATAAATAAATAGTTGAGCATGGTGGTGCAAGCTTGTAATTCCAGCTATTTGGAAGGCTGAGGCCAGAGGATCACCTGAGCACAGTAGGTCAAAGCTGCAGTGGTCATGAACATGCCATTGCACTCCAACCTAGGTGAAATAATGAGATTCCAACTTAACACACACACACACACACACACACACACAGAGAGAGAGAGAGAGAGAGAGAGAGAGAGAGAGAGAGAGAGAGAGAGAAAACTAAAAAACTAAATGGTGGAAATACAAAACACAGTTCAAAGTTATAGCAGTAGGCTAGAACAAATGAAGAAAAAGAATCTCAGAGATGGAAGACATACTTTTTGAACTAACCCAGTCAGACAGATATAAAAAAGAATCAAGAAGAATGAACAAAGCCTATAAGAAATATGGTGCTGTGTAAAGTGACCAAACCTATGAATCATAGACATTCCAGAGGGAGAGGAAGTTAAAGGAAAAAGTATGGAAAATATATTTGAGGAAGTAATTCAAAAAAACTTCCCTGGTCTTGAGAGAAAACTAGACATCCAGATACAAGAAGCCCAAATAACTTCTGTAAGACACAAGAAAAACCTTACCTAGATACATCAATGTCAGATTCTCCAAAGCCAACATGAAAGAAAATATCCCAAGAGCAGCAAGAGAGAAGTGCCAAATCACTTATAAAGAAAAGAACACTAGACTAGCATCAGACTTCTCAGCAGGAACCCTACAAGCCAGAAAAGAATGGGGGCTATTTTCAACCTCCTTAAAGAAAAAAATGACAACCAAAAATTTTATATCCAGCCAAACTAAGCTTTATAAATGAAGGAAAAATCAAGCCCTTCCCAAACAAACAAACACTAAAGGAATCTGTCACCACTAAACTGTCTCTACAAGAGATGCTCAAAGGAGTTCTAAACTTGGAAATGAAATGACAGCTCTCACTGTCACAAAAAAATCACATAAGTACAAAGTGCACAGAGTCTATAAAGCAAACCTCACATATCAATATTAATCCTGAATGTAAATTATCTAATTGCCCCCACTTAAAAGAATCAGAGTGGCACAATGGGTTTAAAAAATGAAACAAGGCTCGGGGACTGGGAGAGCTCGCAGCCCGGCCGTCACCTCCCCAGCCGGGCACAGTGGCACGTGGAGGTGTCTGCTGGGCCTCATCCTGGGCGCTTCCGGAACCGCCAGTGCCTGTCACCTTCACCTGTGCCACAGCCTGGCGGCCGCCCTCACTTCCTACAGAAAAGAACTAAGTCTGTCTGCTGGGCTCCTCCAGTTAGAGCGCAGAAGAGATTTCACCTCTTCTGGGAATAGGAAGCTGTACTTTGACACTCACGCCTTAGTGTACTTATTCGAGGACAATGGGTTTACTGCTCAACAAGAAGAAATCATTGTGTCTGCATTGGTCAAGATCATGGAGGCCAACATGGATATTGTCTACAAAGACATGGTCACCAAGATGCAGCAGGAGATCACACTTCAGCAAATAATGTGTCAGATTGCTAATGTGAAAAAGGATATGATTATCTTGGAGAAGAGTGAATTTTCAGCCCTCAGAGCAAAAAATGAGAAAATAAAACTCGAACTACATCAGTTAAAACAACCAGTAATGGATGAAGTGATCAAAGTCCAAACAGATACCAAATTGGACTTCAATCTAGAAAAAAGCAGAGTAAAATAATTGTATTCACTAAATGAAAGGAAACTGCTAGAACTGAGAACAGAAATAATGGCATTGCATGCCCAGCAAGACAGGGCCCTCACCCAGACAGATAGAAAGATAGAAACTGAGGTTGCTGGCCTCAAAACCATGCTTGAGTCACACAAGCTAGATAATATTAAATATTTAGTAGGATCTATATTTACGTGCCTAACAGTAGCTCTGGGATTTTATCTCCTGTGGATATAATAAAGTATCTATTTAAAGAGATTTCTATTGTTTTGCTTTAAGAATATCAGATTTTTGTCCCTTTTTTTGTTTAAAATTTTAACCCTGATTTTGACTTAATGTATTTTATTTTTGTGTGAATTATGGGCAAATAACCTAGGTAAAGATGTCAGGAATTCCATAATCGTTCCTTCCACCTTTTCTGTGTAGTTGACTTTGTAACTGAGTGGTAGACAGCGCATTGAAGACTCCACGCAGCTGAACTAGTGAGCCTGACATAATCTGTGGTGCATTCCAAGAGTAAACGTGTAATTCTCCACAGTTTTACATCTGTTGTCACTTAGAGGATTCAGGGGTCTATGGAGAGGGCACAGTGACTTTAATGAGTGCTGAAGAATCATTGAAACAGAATCAAGAGCTCCAGACCCTCTTCCAGTGGCCCAACCCTCCACATCAGCTGGTCCCAGTACCAGAGTATATTTCAACTGTCTTTGGTGGTTATGTTAATAAGACAGTCATTTCTACACCTAAGGGAGGTCTTTTATTAACTTGGTTTCCATTGTCTTAGTAAATTATGACTGTGGTTGTTTTTAATGTGCCTTCCGGCTAGAAAATGCTATTGCCTATTGGAACATTGTACTTATAATGGGGACTGTCTTTTACCTCCTAGAATGCACAATTCCCCACCCTCCCTTCATCTTCCTTTCCCTCATGATTTGAGAACTGTAATAATACTCTGCTTATGGTGTTACCTACCTAGAAAACTTACTGATCCTCAGGGTGGAACTCTGCTTGAGTTTGTGGGACAGCATCTGCTTTCTTCTGGTCTTCATCTGCTTTTTATACAAGGGATTCTCTCAGCTTTCCTTCTGTGGGATACCTAAATGTCCAAATAGTGTATATACTTTTTATAAATGAAACTTACGTCGTTGAATACGTATGTGTCCGTGCCCAGGTCAGAGAGTAGACTTTCAAAATTAGAGAACTGTTATGCCTGGCAGCATCTAGATTGATTTGTTTTGTTGTTAAAGACATTCTCATATATATCTTACCTCTGTATTTAAAACAAATGCATTCTAGGTACAACTGGAGTTATTTTGGAGAAGCTTATTCTCATCTAATTTAAATGACTGGCACATAGGCAAGTATAAGCGTTTTAGAAACAGTGGCACGGAGAGAACCTCTTCTGTCTTCTCCACATACACACATATGCACAGTCTAGTACAATGGAGAAGCCACATGAGGAGTTCTTGATCAGATTGGTAGAATAAATTACCTGTTGCCACCGTTCCAACCACAGTCAGGGGAAAAGGCTACCTTCCATCCATTGGATGTCACTTCTAAATTCTGGGAAGTATAAGGCATTGCCCTTGTAGAAAACATTTGTGTAGTCCAAAGATTCTGAGATCCTTATAATATCAAGTACTTCTGCATTAGTGAGAACCATTTCACAGTGAAATCTCATAATTCAATCTTTCTCAAGTAGATCAAAGTAGATCAAGTTGATCTCCTGGGCTCAAGCAGTCCTCCCACCTCAGTATCCAAAGTACTGGAATTACAAGCATGAGCCACTATACTTGGACCCTTTAGCTTTTTTAAAGAGCCTCAGTTTCACTCCTTTCCTGTACCATAAATAAGCAAAATCTGTTTGGTGTACATTTATTTACTAGAAGCAAGCATTTTTATTTCTGTGTTGGTTTTAGTCCCTCAGCTGGTTATTATCTAGCTTGATATCCAGCAAAACTAAATCTAAATCTTTTTAAAATGAGTGTTTTTTCCCGAAGTACACCTAGCACCTCAGTTGAAAGGCTTGACTCAAACCAGAAGTCTTGCTGGCATTTGTCTCAGAACATTGGAAAAACAAAAGTCCTGACAGCCTCAGCAAACATAACTCCATGTGCCTAGCCCTTCTTTGTCTTACCTCCACACTGCTGTTCCCTCTGTCGCTGTGCTTAGTGACATAAACTTCCCTCTTACTTGGTAACTTCCTTCTTTCCAGCGTCTGCCTGTTAATTAACTGTGTCAGTATTGGCAAGTGTATCTCTTCCTGCACCCTTGTATGCCGTGTTCTGAGAATTTTGCATCATTCTAAAGAAATACCACCTAGGTGGTACTATAGAACTCATGTCTAGAAAACACTGACTTTAATATTATCAAATTTGTTGTGGCATGTTTAGCACTAAAGCAAAAACATGTTAAATGGAAATAATGTATTATTTATGTATATAAAATGTTTGAGAACGTTTAGCCTTTTGTTGGGGAAATATTTATCTTTCTACAGATTTAAACTTATGTTCCTTTGATAATAGACCAAATCATCTCTTAGCCCTTTTGCTACTTAAGCAAATATGCAATTGCATTTTATTATCCAATGGAGTAATTGTAATATTTTTATCAAAATAAAATAATTATATGCAACATACACATTTCTAACTGTTCAAGTTGAATATGAAATACTAGAATAGCATCCACTTGGAACAACTGAATTTCAACCGTTAATTCTATACAATTGTATAATGATAATAGTGGTGAATTATAAATAAATCTAACGCTTAAAAATTTGGATATACATAGAAAATAAATTTGAACGTGATTATTTGATTTACAAAAAAAGAAAAAGAAACTAAACAAAACACAAGACTCAACCATTTGCTGCCTAAAAGAGACCCACCTACTGGCCAAAGACAGTCACAGAAAAAAAAAGTACGTGGGTGGAAAAAGATATATCAGGCAAATGGACAACAAAAATGAGCAGGAGCAGCCATCCTCAGATCAGATGGCTCTGAATTTAAACGAAAAACAGTTAAAAAAAAGACAAAGAAAGGCATTATATAATGATAAACGGTGCAATTCAAAAAGACAACCATTTTAAACATATATGCACGAAACACCAGAGAACCCAAATACCTGAAGCAAATACTGCTTAACCTTAGAAAACATATCAATACCAATCCCATAATAGTGGGTGATTTCAGCACTCCACTTAAATCACTAGCCAGATCACTGAAGCCAAAAATTAACAACAACAACAAAACTGGACTATAGACCAAATGGACCTAACATACATCTACAGAACTTTCCACTCAACAACTGCAGAATATCCATCTACTCATCTACACATGGAACATTCTTCAAAAGACCATATGCTTGTCCATAAAGTAAGTCTCAATAAATTTAGAAAATCAAATATATCAAGCATCTTCTCAGATCACAATGGAATAAAATTAGAAATCAACACTAAGATGGAAACTGAACTATACCACTACATGGAAACAGAACAATTCACTCTTTAGACTTCCAAGAAGATGGTGATAGGGCAGCTCGGTCTGTGAGACTCTCCACAGAGGAGAACACAGAGACTCTGGTTCTCTCCCTGGAGGCTGCAGACCCCATCATCGGCAGCCTGCTCTTCACACAGCTGCTCTTCACACGGAGCTCGGCCGTAGACTTTGCTGAGGCATCACCGGGTCTGGGCAGCTACTGTGGCTGCCACTGCTGCCGCTGCCACTGCAGCTGGCAGCCATTCCACATCGCACCACCAGTGCCTGAGGCGAGCGGCAGCCGCGGCCACGCCACCACCACCGCTGCCACTCCCTCCAAGGCAGCCATTACACATCGCACCCCCTGTGCCTAAGGTGAGCTGCCGCTGCCGCTGCTATTACTGCCGCCACCGCCGCCAAGGCAGCCATTCCACATCACAGGGCCCGCGCCTGAGGCAATCCACGACTTTGAAGCTCCTGCGAGCAAGATCTGCTGAGGTCTACTACCACCGTGACATCCTGCCAGGCCATGAGTCTCCTCCTGTGTGCCTTGAGGCAACATCTCCCTCCCCTTAGGGGCAGGTGAGCAGCTGAGATAAAGACCATCTGAAGTGAGGAATAATACCACCTGCTGGCGAACCAAGGTAACAACACCAAAAGGGGGAAAAATGGAAGCCTGACAGACACAGGCCAGATCTGAATGGTGAACGGGGCAGTGGTGAACTGAGTGATGATCTGAACTGCCCTTCACAGCAGGTCAGGGGCAATTGATCCTAACTGTGGACAAACTTACCAGCCTGAAAAGACAGCTAGATATCAGAGCTGAAAGGACAGTGAACTTAACGAAAAGTCTCAGAGTGAGCTTGATTGGTTCTGTTAGTCTACTGACTTGATTCTATTCCTTCTGTTTTGTTCTCCCCCCCTTTTTTTCTTTTCTCCTTCTTTTCCCTTCTTTTTCTTTCTTCTCTCTGTAAACCATATCTTTGTATAGAGGAATAGCATACCAATAGGAGGTTGATAAGCTTGTATATTAGCAACATTGTATGTTTTAGGTTTTTTTGTATGGGAGTTGGTTAGTTTGTAGCCATGGTCTATTATTTTTATATGTTTCAATTTTTGTCTCTCTCTCCATTTGTTGGTACACTCGTCTATTCTCACCCTTACTCCTCTCTCTCTCCACCTCCTTCTTCCCCCCACTGTCTGCTCCATTCTCTTCCCTCTGTTAACCGCATTTTATTTCAGGGAGTAA
Source organism: Carlito syrichta (assembly GCF_000164805.1). NCBI lineage: Eukaryota > Metazoa > Chordata > Mammalia > Primates > Tarsiidae > Carlito > Carlito syrichta. The sequence continues at coordinate 80,466 of NW_007246462.1, forward strand.
ACCTACAACCCCACTGCACAGACCGATTCCAAGGCAGTAGGAAGTGGGTTTCAGATTATTCATACACCTGTTGGCGGATACCAGGACCTGCAGATACATTTTGAATCACAGCTCCCCCCTTAAGTAAATCTCAAAACTGCAAAAAGAACCACCCCCAATCTACAGTGCAACTCCAGAATTGAACAAAGTAAGAGGACATACATAAAGAAAAATAAGAGATTGAACAAACAGAAGTAAAAACAACCTCTCCACCCCTGAATAACAGAATTAAAGAAGACAGTGATGTGGAGGGAAGGAAAAAGTAGGGAAAGGAAAAAAAGAAACGTACAAATGAAGAAAAACCAAAAGAAGAATATAGGTCTCACACAGACCCCTGGGAGGTCAGACACTGAGAAAACAGACTTCGGAACACAAACAATGAAGAACTCCCAGAATGACTGGTCACATGAAACAAACCCAGACATCAAGACATTAATAGAGATAATTAAAAAATTGAGGAGAGACAAGAGGAAAATAGGAAGGAGCTGATGTCAGAAATGATAGCAGTAAAGAATACTGTGATGGAAATTAATAACAAGCTAATAAGCATGGAAAGCAGAATTAGCCAAACAGAAGAAAGAATCTCAGAGCTTGAAGACCAAAACACAGAACTAACCCAAACTGTCAAAAACATAGAAAAGAAGCTCAAAAAGACTGAACAAAGCCTTCAAGAAATGAATGATTACTTCAAGAGACCGAACCTAAGAGTAATTGGCCTTCCTGAGGCAGAGAGAGAAACAGAGGCCACACTGGAACTAACATTTCATGAAATCATTCAAGAAATCATCTCATCAGTGATGCAAAAATTCAAACACAAGAGATTCAGAGAAACCCTGCAAGACAACAAATGAGAAGACCAATTCCCAGACACATAACAATTCACCTAAACAAAATAGGTATAAAAGAAAAAAGCCTAAAGGCAGCAAGAGAAAAAGGTCAGACTACCTACCAGGGAAGACCAATTAGAATAGCAGCAGATTTATCTACAGAAACCCTCCAGGCTAGAAGAGCTTGGAGACCTATCTTCAAAGTTCTAAAAGATAAACAATTTCAACTGAGAATAACCTACCCAGCCAAGCTAAGCTTCATCAGTGAGGGAGAACTGAAATCTTTCCCAGATATCCAATCCCTAAGAACCTACACTGCCACCAACCACCTCTACAAGAAACACTTAAGAAAGTATTGAACACAGAGAAAAGGAAAAAAGAACAACAACGTTCTTCACAAGAGTACAGGCAGAAGATTAAAAACACACATGAATCAACTACAGAACCAAAAGAAAGACAACACACAATCAGGAAGAACAAGAACTCTGTAAGAACATTATGATAGGGATCAACTCTCACATTTCAATAATTAACTTGAATGTGAATGGACTAAATGCACCACTGAAAAGACATAGAATGGTAAAATGGATAAAATATCACTAGGCAACAATTTATTGCCTACAAGAGACTCACCTCACTAGAAAGGACACTCACAGACTCAAAGTAAGAGGACGGGAAACAAATTTTCAGGTGAACGGAACACAAAAGAAAGGAGGAGTCGCAATCTTAATCTCAGACAAAATACCCTTTAAGCTATCAAAAATCCAAAACGATACAGAAGACCACTACATAATGATAAAAGGTTCAATCCAACAACAAGAAATATCCATTCTAAACATATATGCACCCAACATAGAAGCACCAACTTTCATAAAGCAGCTTCTAGGTAAACTAAAAAAAGATATTGACTCCAACACCATCATAGCTGGGAACTTCAATACCCCACTCACAACTGTAGACAGATCAGCAACGAGATCCGAAACCTCAATGTGACTCTTGACCAAATGGACTTAATTGATACCTACAGAACACTCCATCCAAAGACCACAGAATATACATTCTACTCATCACCACATGGAATGTACTCTAAGATCAACCACATACTTGGCCATATAAGCAAATTTAAAAGGACTGAAATTTTACCATGTACCTTCTCGGACCACAGTGGAATAAAAATAAACATTAACACCAACAAGGTTCCCCCAAAACCCACAAAGACATGGATACTAAACAGCATGATGCTAAACAACTCCTGGGTCAACAATGAAATCAAAACAGAGATCAAAAGATATCTGGAAACAAATGAAAATGAAGAAACATCTTACCAAAATCTCTGGGATGCCATGAAAATTGTAGTAAGAGGGGAATTTATATCCCTACAAATGCACATGAAGAAAATGGAAGGATCACAAATTAATAGCCTAACAAGCCACCTAAGAAAGCTGGAAAAGCAAGATCACCAAAACCCTAATTTCAGCAGAAGAATCCAGATCACCAAAATAAAAGCCTAAATCCAGGACATAGAAGACAAAAAGATAATACAAAAAAATCAATGAAACAAAAAGTTGGTTCTTTGAAAGGATAAACAAGATCGATGGTCCCCTAGCTAGACTGACCAAGAAAAAGAGAGAAAAAGCCCAAATAAACACAATCAGAAACACAAGAGATGAAGTCACGTCTGACCTTGAAGAAATACAAAAGATCATTAGAGACTACTATGGACACTTGTATGGAAACAAACTTGAAAACCTTAAGGAAATGGAGGACTTTCTGACATCACACAACCTGCCTAGGTTGGAACAAGAAGAAATTGAGACCCTAAATAGACCAATAACAATCAAGGAAATTGACTACGAAATAAGAAAACTACCTACCCAAAAAAACCCAAATCCAGATGTCTTTCCAGCAGAATTCTACAAGACATTTAAGGAGGAGCTGATACCAATCCTACTGAAGGTATTCCAGGTGATTGAGAAAAAGGGAATTCTCCCCAAATCATTTTATGAAGCTAACATCACATTGATACCCAAGCCAGGTAAAGACCCAACAAAGAAAGAGAACTACCGGCCAATATCTTTGATGAACATAGATGCTAAAATTCTCAACAAGATCCTAGCAAACCGGATTCAACAACACATCTCAAAAATCATCCATCATGACCAAGTAGGCTTCATCCCTGGGATGCAAGGCTGGTTCAACATTTGTAAAACCATAAATGTAATTAAATACATCAACAGATGTCAAAACAAAAACCACATGATTATATCATTAGATGCAGAAAAAGCTTTTGATAAAATCCAGCACCCCTTCTTGATAAAAACCCTCGAACATCTAGGCATACAGGGAACATACCTCAAAATAGTAAAAGTCATCTATGAGAAATCCACAGCCAGCATACTCCTAAATAGACAAAAATTGGAACCATTTCCACAGACAAGGATGCCCACTCTCACCCCTCCTGTTCAATATAGTATTGGAAGTCCAGTATATGGAGCCAAAAAAGAGTCAGAATAGCCAAAGCAATTCTAAGTAAACACAACAATTGTGGAGGCATCATACTACCTGACTTCAAATTATACTATAAATATATAATAATTTTAAAAACATGGTTCTCATACAAGAATAGACAGATAGACCAGTGGAAGAGAATAGAGATCCCAGAAATAAAACTACATTCCTACAACCAATTGATCCTTGACAAAGTCAACAAAAATAAATAATAGGGAAAGGACATCTTATTCAATGAATGATGCTGAGAAACTTGGCTAGCAATATGCAGAAGAATGAAACTGGTCCCCTATCTCTCACCGTATACAAAAATTAATTAAAGATGAATTAAAGACTTAAATGTAAGACCTGAAACTATAAAAATCCTAGAAGAAAATCTAGAAAACACTCTTTTGGACTTTGGCCTAGGCAAAGAATTTATGATAAAGACTCCAAAGACATTTGCAACAAAAATAGACAAATGGGACTTCAACTAACGAGTTTCTGCACATTAAAAGAAATAACCAATAGAGTGAACAGAAAACCTACTGAACGGGAGAAAATATTTGTAAATTATACCTTAAACAAAAGGCCAATATCCAGAATCTACAAGGAACTCATATAACTCAACACACACTAAAATAAATAGCTCCATCAAAAAGTTGGCAAAGGACGTGAATAGACACTTCTCAAAAGAGGGCACACGAGTGGTCAATAAACATTTGTAAAAATACTCAACATCACTAATCATCAGAAATGTGAATTAAACCACAATGAGATATCACCTCACACCAGTCAGAATGGCCGTTATTAGAAATTCAAAGAACAAAAAGACACCTGCACACACGTTTATTGCTGCACTATTCACAATAGCAAAAACATGGAACCAATCCTGCTGCCCATCAAAAGTGAACTGGATAAAGAAAACATAGTACATATACATGATGGAGTATTATGTCATCATAAAAAAGAACAAAATCATGGACAGCAGCAAATTGGGCGGAGTTGGAGACCATCATACTAAGTGGACAGAAACAAAGAACTGAATACCACGTGTTCTCACTCATAAGTAGACCCTGAACACTAGTCACATTAGCACAAGGGAGGCATTGGCAGTCAGTGGGCACCACTAGGAGAGGGAGGGAGGAAAGAAGGTGGGGGGCATGTGGTGACACCAAAGGTACCTGGTCCACTACCAGGGGGAGTGAGGGCCAGTTAGAAGCCCAAACTCCACCTGCATCCAGCCAACTTATAGTAGTTAACCCTCACTTATACCTCACATCTCTATAATAAAAATAAATTAAAAATAAAAGAAATTCAAATAACAGATGTTGGCATGGCTGTGGGGAAAAGGAAACCCTCATCTACTGCTGATGGGATTGTAAACTGCTATGGAAAACAATATGAAGATTTCTCAAAGGACTAAAACTTGAATTATCATTTAACCCAGGAATCCTACTACTAGGGATCTACTCAAGGGAAAATAAATCAATATATAAAAAAGACACCTGCACTTGTATGTTCACTGCAGCACTGTTCACAACAGCAAAATCATAAAACCAGCCTAGGTGCCAACCAACAATTGACTGCATAAAGAAAATGTGGTACATACACACCATGGAATACTATACAGCCATAAAAAAGAATGAAATCATATCCTTTGCAGAAACATGGACAGAGCTGGAGATAATTAACCTAAGTGAATTGACTCAGAAATAGAAAACCAAGCACCACATGTTCTCACTCATATCCAGGAGCTAAATGGTCACAAAGATGGAAATAATAGACACTGGGGACACCAATAAGGGGACAGGTGGGGAGGGAGGTTAGAGTTCACAAACTACCTATGGGGTGCGATGTTCACTATCTGGATAACAGGCCACCTAAGACTCAAACCCCATCACTACACTCCCCATGTAACAAACACGTGTGTACCCCATGAAACTAAAATAAAAATGGGGAAAAATTAATAAGCTATCAATAGTTACCAAAAAAGAAATAAAAAGACCATGAAGGAAACTTAAATACATATTGCTAAGTACAAGAACCCAGCAATACTGTTTGACATTCTGGAAAAGGCAAAACCCTAGAGATATTTTTAAAAGATCATTGGTGGCTGGGCATGGTGGCTCATGCTTATAATCCCAGCACTTTGGGAGACCAAGATGAGAGATTGCTTGAGCCCAGGAGTTCAAGACTAGCCTGAGCAACATAGCAAGATCTTGCCTCTACAAAAAATTAAACCAATTAGCTGGCCTGGTAACATGCGCCTGTAGTCCCAGCTATTGCGGAAGGAGAAACGCCTGAGTGCAGGAGGTCAAGGCAGTGGTGAGCTGATTGTACCACTGCACTCTAGCCTGGGCAAAAGAGTAAGACTCTGACTCAAAAAAAAAGATCAGCAGTTGTCAGGGGCTCAAAGGGTGGGGGTGGGGAAGGGGAAGAAGGTATAGGTGGAGCACAGGGCATTTGAGAAATGGTGGAACTATTTTATATTATGCTGTAAGGTGGACACATGACACTATGCAATTGCCCAAACCTATAATATTGTATAACACACAGAGTGATTTCCTAATGTAAACTATGCACTTAAAATATTTTTAAGGCTGGGTGCAGTGGCTCATACCTATTATCCCAGCACTTTGGGAGGCCAGGGTAAGAGGATTGCCTGAGCTCACGGATTTGAGACCAGCCTGGGCAACTTGGCAAGACCTCATCTCTACAAAAAAAAAAAAAAAAAATTAGCAGAGTGTGGTGGCGCATGCCTGTAGTTCCAGCTCCTTGGAAGGCTGAGGTGGAAGGATTGCCTGAGTCCAGCAGGGCGAGATTACAGTGGCCATGAGTGTGCCGCTGCACTCCAGCCTGGGTGACAGAGTGAGACTCCAACTCAAAAAAAAGTTTTTTAAAATTAAGTCCCTCTTTGTATTTAGCTAATCTTTTGTCTTAAGTTTTATTTTGTCTGGTATTAGTATAGCCACTTCAGCCCTCACAATGTTATTGTTTCATGACGCATTTTTACCATCCTTTTACTGCTAAGCTCTTTGAATGTATCTCTTGTAAACAGCATATAATTGGATTTTGTTTTTTGTTTGCTTTTTGTTTTGTTTTGTTTGAGTAAAGGTTTCACTCTGTTATTCAGGCTGGAGTACAGTGGCATGATCACAAGGATCACGGCTCACAGCAGCCTCATCATCCTGAACTCAGGCGATCCTTCCACCTCAGTATCCTGAATAGCTGGGATTACAGGTGTGCGCCACCATGCCTGGCTAATCTGTTGACTTTTTGTAAAGACGAGGTTTTGCTATGTTGCTCAGGGTCTCAAACTCCTGAGCTCAAGCAATCCATCTGTCTTGGCCTGCCAAAGTGCTGGGATTATAGATGTTAGCCACCACACCCAGTTGTTCTTGTTTATTTAATCCAGTTTTACAGTTTCAGCCTTTTGATCGACATATCTAATCCATTCACATTTAATGCTATTTATTTATTTATATGGTTGAAATTACTCTATATCTGACATTTAATTTTTTTTTTTTTTTTTTTTGAGACAAGGTCTCACTCGGTTACCCAGGCGAGAGAACAGTGGTGTGGTCAAAGCGCACTGCAGCCTCCAACTCCTGGGCCCACCTTAGCTTCCCAAGTAGCTAGTACTACAGGGCACACCACCACACCCAGCTAATTTTTTTATTTAAAAAAAAAAGGCTTGTAGAGGCCAGGTGTGGTGGCTCGAGTCTATAATCCCAGCACTTTGGGAGGTCAAGGTGAGGGAATTGCCTGAGCCCACAGGTTCAAGAACAGTCTGGGCAACTTGGTGAGACCTCATCTCTATAATAAATCAAAAACTTAGCCGGGCATGGTAGTGCGTGCCTGTAGTTCTGGCTACTTGGAAGACTGAAGTTGAAGGATCACCTGAGCCCAGCAAGTCGACATTGGGATGGCCGTGAGCATGCCACTGCACTCCAGCCTGGGTGTTGCAGTGAGACTACAACTCAAAAGAAATGTAAAGACAGGGCCTCACTATGTTGCCCAGGCTGGTCTCAAAGTCATAGCCTCAAGCTACCTTTCAGCCTCAGCCTTTCAAAATTCTGGGATTCCAGGCTTGAGCCACTGTACATGGCCAATTTTAATATTTCTTATATGTTTCATGACACTTTTTTTTTATAGTCTTGTGTCTATTCCTCCTTTACTGCTTTTTTGTAATAAGTAGATATTTTCTAATGTATCATTTTAATTTTTGGGTTAATGTTTGATAGTTTTTATTTGGTTATTTTCTTAGCAGTTGCTTTAAGTCTGAAGTACTTAGGAAGACAGAGCTGGTGTCAAACAGGTCAGTTTCCATGTGGATGCAGACTGCTGTCTGCTCTCTCCTGCCTGCCGATGCCACTGGCATCTGGAGGCTGACTTGCTCCAGACTCCTTTCCAGGCACTGGTTTTGCCTGGAGGACCCTCTAGGTCCCAGTTTGCCTGTTGCCTAGGTTTCTGGCTTCAACCTAGAGCTCAGACCTTTTGATCTGGACTCTGGTCTTTTATGCATCACTAGCTATGACCCTGAGGCCTCCTGATCTTTGAATGGCCCTACTCAACTGCCAGAGCCAGTGACTAAGCTTCTTTTTCAAATGCAGAAAGCAGGAACCTGAATCAAATAGACTTGAAAGATTCCTTCCAATTCTATTATTCTCTTACTGCCTTAAAATAGTACTGGAAAAAATTTCTCAGCCTCTACTGTTCCCACACATCATCCCATTAAATCTCTACAAAGTACTAGTTGTGTACTTTAAACACCATTTTGCCTGGTTTAAATAAATTATTACTGAAATTGTAACCACTTTATGATATGATTATTTAGCGTTAGATTCTTGTGCTATAAAACTACAGAAAATCTTAAATATATTTTCTGATAGATCTAGGGCAGCAAATCCCTTCTGGATATTTTTCTCTGAAATTACATTGAAAGAAATAAACAGCTGTCAGGAGTATGAAGGCTAAACAGTTAGACTGCTGACTCAGTGCTCTGGAAGTTACAATATGTCCTAGAAGGCAAGTCACATGTCCTGACATTCAAGTACTCATTTTCTTTTTGAGGGTCAACATAAATTAGTTGTATGAGGCTGAAAGGAGAAAGAAGCACAACTGAAAAATACAAATGCATGGACAAGCTGGCGGCATTCTGTTTATGCAGGCACAGATGAACATGCAGCTCATATCAAAACATGATGAATACCTAATTTTATTGCTGGGAAAGCCTGTTCTTATAATAGTTTTCTTCATCCATTTCATTTGTTGCTTTGACTTGTTTTCTCCCCAAGACTCTATACAACTCTTGTAATAGAGGCAATATTTTACAAAGCAAAGACCAGCCCATTTTGTCCTCACACCACATTTCAATCCAGCATCTCTTCTCTTGACTTAGAGACAAAGGGTTTATTTCCTGGGGCTGAGAGCAGGCATGTGCTCTCTCTGGCAAGATGCTAGGCTTGAAATCAAGGCTTTGTGGATTTGGTGCTTACCTTTAACCGCCATTCAAAAGGCCTAGGTCTCCGCACAGCTTAAACCCTCTTCTACAGGGGAGATGAAGAAAGTGTGTACATCCATCTCTGCTGGGCCTCAGGGCTTTCTTCAATGTGGTAGGAGGAGGATGTCACTGAGGAAATATAAAGAAAAGCTGACCTTGGCAGGCTGAAGGATGGTGTATAAAAGATGAGCAAGAAGAGTCTTGGTGAAGCCATCACCTGATGTAGATGCTGAGTGTCCCTCTTGAAGCTCCAGAAGGAAAGGTGTGATCTAAGAGCTGCTGGGCTGGCCCCAAGTACTGGTGTGGGGCAAGGGCAGCTGGGACAGGGCAGGAAGGGGTTGCATGGACATGTTACAGGCACTTAGAGGGGTCTCAGCCAGTGAAATGAAGACACAAGTGTGTTTATTTGGGTTTTATCTCTCTTTTTCTTGGTCAGTCTAGCTAGGGGTTCATCAATCTTGTTTGTCCTTTCAAAGAACCAGCTTTTTGTTTCATTGATTTTTTGTATTATCTTTTTGTCTTCTATGTCCTGAATTTCGGCTTTTATTTGGGTGATCTGGATTCTTCTGCTGAAGTTAGGGTTTTGGTGGTCTTGTTTTTCCAGCTTCCTTAGGTGATTTGTTAGGCTGTCAACTTGTGATCTTTCCATTTTCTTCATGTGTGCTCATAGAGATATGAATTCTCCTGTTGGTACTGTTTTCATGGCATTCCAGAGGTTTTGGTAAGATGTTTCTTCATTTTCATTTGTTTCCAGATATCTTTTAATCTCTGTTTTGATTTCCATGTTAACTCAGGAGTTGCTTAGCATCATACTGGTTTAGTGTCCATGTCTTTGTGGCTTTTGGGAGAACTTTGTTGGTGTTGGTATTTATTTTTATTCCACTGTGGTCTGAGAAGATGCATGGCAGTATTTCAATCTTATAAAATTTGTTTATGCTTCATTCATGGTCGAGGATGATGTGGTTGATCTTAGAGTACATTCCATGTGGTGATGGGTAGAATGTGTATTCTGTGGTTGTTGGGTGGAGTGTTCTGTAGGTATCAATTAAGTTCATTTGGTCAAACAGTCATGTTGAGGTTCTAGATCTCCTTCTTGAATTTTTGTCTTGTTGATCTGTCTAGGGTTGTGAGTGGGACATTTAAGTCCCCAGTTATGATAGTTTTGAGTCAATATCTTTTTAAGTTTTCCTAGAAGTTGCTTTATAAAAGTTGATGCTCCTATGTTGGGTGCATATATGTTTAGGATGGATATTTCTTGTTGATGGAGTAAACCTGTTATCATTATGTAGTGACCTTCTGTATATTTTTAAATTTTTGATAGCTTTAAGGTATCTTGTCTGATATTAAGATCATGACTCCTGCTTTCTTTTGTGTTCTGTTCACCTGAAATTTTGTTTTCCATCCTCTTACTTTGAGTCTGCGTGCCCTTTCTGGTGAGATGAGTCTCTTGGAGACAATATAGTGTTGCCTCATGATATTTTATCCATTTTGTCATTCTGTCTTTTCAGTGGTACACTTAGTCCATTCACATTCAGGCTAGTTATTGAAGTGTGAGAGTTTATCCCTGTCATGAGGTTCTAATAGAGTTTGTTGTTGTTACTGTTTACTTATCTGTTGTCTTTTTTTATTTTTGGATTGATTTCTTGTGTGTTTTTAATCTTTTTCCTGCATTCTTTGGAAAGACACTGTTCTTTTTTTCCTTTCTTCTATATTTAATACTTTCTTAAGTGTTTCTTGTAGCTGGTCTGGAGGCAGCATAAACTCTTAGGGATTGAATGTCTGGAAAGGATTGTAATTGTCCATCACTGATGAAGCTTAGTTTAGTTGGGTATGCAATTCTTGGTTGAAACTGCTTATCTTTGAGAACTTTGAAGATTGGGTCCAAGCTCTCCTAGCCTGAAGTGTTTCGGTAGATAAGTCTGCTGCTATTCTAATTGGACTTCTCCGGTAGGTAGTCTGACCTTTATCGCTTTCTGTCTTTAGGACTTTTTCTTTTATACCTTCTTTAAGTAGGTGAATTACTATGTGTTTCAGAGTTCGTCTTCTCATTTGTTGTCTTGCAGGAGTTCTCTGAATCTCTTGTGTTTGAATGGTTCTATCACTGATGAGATGAGGGAAATGTTCTTGGTTAATTTCATGGAATATTTGTTCCAGGGTGGTCTCTGTCTCTCTATCTGCCTCAGGAATTCCAATTAATCTTAGGTTCAGCCTCTTGAAATGTTCATCTCTCAGAGGTTTTGTTCTGTCTTTTTAATCTTCTTTTCTATGTTTTATTAGTTTGAGTTTGTTCCGTATTTTGGTCCTGAAGCTCTGAGATTCTTTCTTCTGCTTGGTTAATTCTTCTTTCCATGCTTATCAGTTTATAATTTATTTCATTCACTATTCTTTATTGCTGTTATCTCAGTTATCAACTCCTTCATTCTTTCCTCTTGTCTTTCCTCAATTCTATTTATTCTCTCTATTAACATCTTTATATCTGGATTTGTGGTTTGAGACCATTCTGCGATCTCTTCATTGTCTGCATTCTGAAGTCTGTATTATCAGTGGCTGGCCTCCAGGGGTCTGTGTGAGACCCATATTCTTCTTTTGGTTTTTCTTCATTTGTGTAGATTTTCCTCCCCCCACCTCCCCTGTGGGGGTAACTTTTACTTCCGTTTGCTCAATCTTCTAGTCTTCCTTATGTGGTTCCTCTGGCTTTATTCAATTCTGAAGCTGGACTGTGGGTAGGGTGCTGTACACTTTGCAGTTTTGAGACTTAATTGAGGGAACAGCTGTCACTCAGAAATGATCTGCAGACCCCGGTATCCACTGACAGGTGTGTGGGCCCCCTGGAACCCACTACCCGCTGCCTTACAATTAGTCCATGTAGTGGGGGTATGGTTTGCCCCCTTAAAGAAAAATGAGGTAAGAAAAAGGAAAAAATGGAAAAATGAAGGAGGGGAATGAGAGGAAGGTGGAGAGAGAGAAGAAGATGACGGAAAACAGACAGGCACACCAACTAACCAATGAAAAGAGACACAAACAAAGACAGAAAAGATTTTTTTTTAAAAGCATGCAATCATACAAACACACAAACTGACAACCCCCCCCCCACTGATGTACTCTCCCTCTAAAATACCCATACACAAACAGGAAGTCTTTTTAAAAAGCAATAAAAAAACAGAAACAAAACGAATATGAAAATGTAATGAAAGACAGAAAGAAAGAGAAGAGGAAAAAAACTAAAACAAAAAACAAGCCAAAAAACAAGCAAAAAAATAAAACTTGCTCTGAGGCTGTTTCTGTAACTTCAACTTCCTTTCAGTTCTGGTCTCCAGCCCCTCCCCTCTGCTCTCAGTACAGGCCGATAGGGTTGCTCTCAGTGTGGATCAGATGCCCCATGGACTATTGTGAGAAAAGGGTGGATCAGATCTGGATTCACCCAGTTTGCTGATGCTGTTGTCATGTCTCCCCTTTCCTATCTTTTGGCAGTGTCCAAGACCAACACGAACAAATCTGTTCCAGACTGAATCACATTGACCCTCTCAAACTCTTTTCAGAAGCTTCCTAATGCTTGAATTTCATATGAAGTCTCAAGAAGTGAAACAATATTTTCTTTATATTGTATTGGATATATTTATCATTGTATCTATTCTTTCATCTTTTACTTACCAGTTTCTTAAACAACACTTTGAAGTCCTCTTTTCTACCACACTAGGTTGATTTGGGTTTTCCTTACCTTTGAAATCTCTCCTTTCCAAACACTGTCTTAAATCACACCTTTCCTTCCTATTTATGTATTTCTCATGTCTATATCTATTTTTATTGTAACTCAGTTTCCACAAGGATTTCTAATATGCTCACATATATAATGCTTGACACCATCTGTTGGGGTCAGAAGTCAGAGTCTGTTTGACATGATGACCAACACATCTAGGGTTGTGGGCCTCCTCTTTTTGTGGAAAAGAATGTGGTAGAAGTTTGACATGCACAGAAGCCTTGGAGCTGCTTGTCCTTGGAATTGTGCATGCTGGTTGAAGCACTGTTTTGGAATGTGGTGAGCACCAGCAGCATTTGAGAGTGTCATCTCAAAGGGGACACTGGACATTCTCTTTTCTGATTTTTCATTCAAAATTTTGATGACTTCAAGCTCTGTAAGGATTCCTGAAGTCCTTCCTGTTGAGCTCATCCTCTGTTGAGAAAATTTATCAAGTGGTAGAACCACATGTGGCACACTGGGCAGAAAGGCTATTCTTCACACAGGAGAATTCCAAGAGCAGTGAAACTTCTGAAGAGATGAGCTAAAATGGACAGACAAGGTCTGTTATTCCAGACTATACTTCAAAGAGATGTTTAAGGAACTGATTGGCTTAGGTTTCAGGTGTGGGTGCAGTGTCTGTCACCATGGGTGTGGCTCAGCTGTCTTAATGGGCACTCTCTTGGCCTTATGGGTGGGACAATTCTTTGTGCACACATTACCAGACATTTAGCATCCTGGGTCCCCAGGCACAACATAACAGTAGCTGTCTTCTACATTTCTGAATGCCTGATTAGAGGTGTTGCCTCCTCCAACTGAAAACCATTAGCTTTAGCTAGCAAGTATGAATGACCAATTTCAGAGCACTTTGTTTAGTTAGGATTTTGTATTTGTTTCTTCACAACCAAAGCTGTATTTTAGAACTTCCAATAAACTAGTAGCAATACTAGATCTAACTGGAATGATATGAGTTTCCTCCTTGGTACCCCTCAGGTCTTTAGAGCCTTGCTACTTCAAGTGTGGTCCTCAGAGCTGCAGCAGCAGCATCCCCTAAAAGCATCTTAGAAATGTAAAATCTTTCAAATCAGGAACTGTATTTTGACAAGATCCCCATTTAATCCACATGCACGTTAAAGTATGAGATGCAGTGCTCCATAGCATCGGTCCCCAACCTTTTTGGCATCAGGGACCAGTTTTGTGGAAAACAATTTTTCCATGGACTGGGGTTGGGGATGCCATCAGGCATTAGATTCTCATAAGGAGTGGGCAACCTAGATCCCTCACATATGCAGTTCATAAGAGGGTTCGTGCTCCTATGAGAATCTAATGCCCTTGCTGATTTGACGGTAGATGGAACTTGCCTGTTACTCATCTCCTGATGTGAGGCCCAGTTCCTAACAGGCCATGGACTGGTCCTCAGTACAGGGGTTGGGGATCCCTACTCTAGAGAACACCCTGGAAAATCCCATGGCAATATGTAGTTAGACTTTTTCCCTCTCCATGGTATAAATGTCTTGGATCCCAATCTCGAACAGTATAAACCCTTTTGGTTTGCACTTCCCCATTGTAATGAAAACAGAAACTGCTCTCCCAAAAACCTGTCATGTTCCTCCCCAAACTAGGTTCCAACAACATTAACTGGGCTATACTATAATTATGAAAATGCAAGAATATTAGATAATCTGAGCAGTTTTTATTCATTATTCCTATTAGTTAATGACAGTCAAGGCCTGGAGCTGTGTTCAGTTGCTTCCATGGCAGGGAGAAAGCTGGGGGCATTAGCTCAGGAAAGGTCCTGCCTGGCGTTGTCCACTCATCCTGTTTATTGCTGCTGCTATTTTATTTTTAATCAGAAGTTGTCCCTAGACTAAAGAAAACCCTACTTGTGACACACACTCACACCCATTTCCCATCATGTGCAGCAACACAAACCCAAAAAGCCTCGAGATCACAAATGTTCAAAGGGGACAAATAAATAAAGTGCCTGAGTGCTGCCAGCCAGGCTCTCACCAACATCAAGGGCCGCTTGTGCTGGCCCCACACAATGAGCAGGCCCTGTTGGACTCTAAGCAACAGAAGCTCTTGAACCCGCCTGTTCCTGTCTGCAACTGGTTCAGCAGTGAACTCAGACCAATGAAATGCTCGCAGGCTTCCCACGCACAAGTCTGTCTGGGCCCGAGTGAACATCACTTCTGTGTTAGTGTGACAACTGAACTCACATCTGCCCAGAAATTAGCAAACAGCTTGCAGGTTGTCAACAAATAAAAAGATGGGCAATCCAAGCAAATTCCACTTGGGTTTATCCATTTTTCCTTCAAACTCCAGGATTAAGGTTCCTGGTGTATTTGGGTGGACTACTTACTTTTGAAAGGTCATTTTTTATTGTCGTAAAATATATGTAATATAAAACTTACCATTTTAAGTATACAGTGCAGAGGCATTTAGTATATGCTCACTTTTGTATCACCATCATCACTATCTAGTTTCAGAATTAATTTTGAAAAAGATTTCTGCAGCTCCAACAATTGTCTATCTTTCATTACATATTTAGGAAAATTAGAATTTTTTTCACTTTTTTGTGTTCAGCCAGGACACATTCTTATTTATCTAGTTTTGAAGACTTTATAATACCATTTGTGCACTAAAGATGAAAGGTTAATGTACAGAAATATCTGGAACTACCTTCAAACTAAATATATGCAAAGGACTATTTTTTATTCACTAATAACTCACATTATTTCTTTATTATTGCATAGAAACATTGTTTTAAACTACATATAGCCTTTTTACTAAGCCTGAAATATCTGAACATGTAAAATACCAATAGAAGAGGAAAGTCATTAATTATATATGTGTTATTCCTCATAAATTCAAAGCATCTTTCTGCTTATTTTAATGTTTCAGAAAAACCTTATACAACAGTGAATATTTTTAAAGCTCTTAACTGAGTGGTGAGATAAATACTTTGCTCCTTTCATATATCCTAAAATGTATTTCTATTTATAAAACTCAAACACACACACACTTTAAAGCCGTGTGGCTTTATTAAGAGGTTAGTGTTTGGAGGCAAAAGATCAAAATATTGGCATGAAAAAAACTGCTGTCGGGAAAATTTGGGGTTGTTGTCTTAATAACATAAGACACGATTAAGGCTGTCATGGCCCCCTTGTCGTGGGTTGATAATGCTGTGATTAAGTTCTCATTTTTTTATATTGGTCATATCTTTTCACTATTCTTATCTTTTTATAGCCATTTTCCCCAGTCAGTAAAAGACTCACCCTAACTTGGGGCCTGAGATACCTTCTTCCATAAGCACCACTGACAAAAATGAATGAGTCTTCAGCCAGTTATACAAGCTTGCTCCCCAAGTTTTCACTTTGGCACATAAAACATCAAACAAAGAGTTTGCTGTATCTGGGCATTTTTTGTCACTTACAAGAACAAATTTTGCCTTCAGCTTTTCTCAGAATTTATGTAGTTCTTTTCCCCACTTCCATCACCCATAGGATGCCAACTATAGGGATTATATTTAGACAATTATTTTAATAGTAGATAGGTTATGAAAAATTTGGAACAAGATAAATTCTAAATGCTGGATTTCCACAAGCTCTAACTAAATGGTTAAGCCAGGTAAATGCTTAAAACACTTAAACAACCCATTTGTTTGCATGGTCAGATATTCTTAAATCTCCAATAACTCATTACACACTTTCTTCTTACCAAATTATTCTAGGCAAAATTTATTCTATAAACTATATGTTTACACAAACATGTATTTCTGGAAATTATGACTTTACATAATAGACAAGAAAAGAATCTAGGAGGTGTTGAGTGTTGAGTCAAGAAGACTATCTTAAAATATCCAAATCTAAAGGAATGCCACATTCACAAGGCAGTAGCTTTCTTTTCAGTGGCCTCAGAGGGCAGATATGACCATGATAGGAGTCACAGAAAGGCAGTACCCAGTTTCACAAATGGAAGACTTTTCTAGACTTCAGAGTTGTTCAACAATGAAACCTAGGTTTGCTTACATAGCCAGGGAGCTAAGGGCATAGCATGAACATGAGGTTTATTGCTGGACTATGAAATAGAGATATCCTCACAGAGTATTTGGGTTCATGGATTTTTGCTTCTATTTGTGAGTTGGGTTATTTCTAAAAATGATCACATAAGTCCATCTTATCCTGCATGCCCTTTGAAAATGCATCGTTATCAGGAATATCCAAATAGGAAAACAAGAAGTCAAATTATCCCTCTTTGCTGATGATATGACCCTATACCAAAAAAATCCGAGAGAATCTTTCAAAAACCTGCTTGCACTGATAAAGCACTTTGGCAAAGGCTTGGGGTACAAAACCAATGTGCAAAAGACAGTTGCATTCTTATATGCCAACAACAAGCAGATGGAGAACCAAATAAAAAGCACAATCCCATTCACAATAGTCACATAAAAAAATGAAATACCTTGGCATCTTCCCAACCAGAGAAGTGAAAGACCTTTACAAAGAGAACTACAAAACACTGCTCAAAGAAATCCAAGAAGACACAAACAAATGGAAAAATATTCCATGTTCATGGATAGGAAAAATCAATGTAGTTAAGATGTCGATCCTACCAAAGGCAATCTACAGATTCAACACAATACCCATTACATTACCAACATCATTCTTCTCAGACCTGGAAATGACAATACAGAAATTCAAATGGAAACATAAACAACCACGAATAACCAAAACAATCCTTAGCAAAAGAAACAAAGCAGGAAGTATCACACTTCCAGACTTCAAATTTTACTATAAGGCTACAACAATCAAAACAGCCTTGCATTGGTACAAGAACAGGCATACAGACCAATGGAACAGGATAGAGACTCCGGAAGCAAAGTCTCAATTTCTCAACCACCTCGTCTTTGACAAAGTCAAAAACCATTGGAGAGAGGAGAACCTATTCGGGAAATGGTGCTGGGAAAACTGGCTGATCACATGCAGAAGATTGAAACAGGACCCCTACCTCTCACCAAACACAAAAATTAACACTAAAAGGATCAAACTATAAGAATCTTAGAAAATGCAGGGAACACTCTTATGGAAATTGGAACTAGCAACCAATTCCTGATCAAACCCCCCAGTGCCCATACCATAAGAGATACAATAGACAAGTGGGACCTCATCAAACTAATAAGCTTCTGAAAAGCAAAAGAAACCATCAAGAGAGCAGGAAGACAACCCACAGAATGGGAAGAAATATTTGCCAATTGCATATCTGACAAAGACCTAACATCTAGGATCTACAAGGAACTTAAACATGCCAAAAGGAAAAAAAACAAACAGCTCCATTAAAAAGTGGGCAAAAGACATGAATAGCCACTTCTCAAAAGAAGATATATGAGCAGCCAACAGGCACATGAAAAAGTGCTTAGCCTCACTCATTATCAGATAAATGAAAATCAAAACCACATTGAGATACCACCTAACCCCAGTAAGAGTGGCCATCATTAATAAAACAAACAACAACAGATGTTGGCAAGGATGCAGAGAAAAAACGAACTCTTCTACACTGCTGGTGGGAATGCAAACTTGCACAACCTCTTTGGAAGACAGTGTGGCGATTTCTGAAAGAAGAAGAAATTGACCTTCCATATGACCCAGCAATTCCCCTATTGGGAATACACCCAAAGGAACTCAAGTCATTCTACCAAAATGATACCTGCACGCATGTTTATTGCAGCTCTATCCTCAATAGCAAAAATATGGAACCAACCATGCTGCCCATTGAAGCTGGACAGGATAAAAAAATGTGGTACATATACACAATGGAATATTATACAGCCATAAGGAAGGACAAATATATGGACTTCACAGCAACTTGGATGGATTTAGAGTCTATCATACTCAGTGATCTATCACAGAAACAAAGAACAGAGTACCATATGTTCTCACTCATAAGCGAACCTTGAACAATTATCATAATACCATAAGAATGAGATTGGCTGTATTAGGAAACTGTCAGGGGGAAGGGGGGTGGGATTGGCAGTTGAGGGAAACTGCCAGGGGAGGGAGGGGCACATCTCATCAACAAGGTTACCTACATAATGAATATTTGTATACCTAACCCTGAATTGTACCCCACATCTTCAAAATAAAGAAAAAAAGAAAGAAAATGTATCATTACAAACAAAGAGATGAAATCTCTTTCGCCTTTCTCCGAATATGGACTGGATTCAGGACCTTCTTTAGCCAACAGAAAGTAGTGGAAGTGACATTGTGATTCCTGGGTCTAGGCTGTAAGAAGCCTAGAAGCTTTTGTTTCTGCCCTCTTGGAAACCAACTGCCATGTAAAGAAGTCCAGGATATCCTGTTGAGAGGCTACATGGAAAGAAAGAGGGCCTGGATGATACGGAGGAGAATCAAGGTGCCGGAACTGACAGCCAACACCAACAGGCAGACAGCATGGATCTTCCAACTTAGAAAGCCCAACTACTCACACTAGAGCTGAGACGAGCTGTTCCCATCAACTTTCACCCAAATTCCTGACCCACAGAATTATGAGCAATGAATGGATATTGATTTAAGTCACAGAATGCTGGACTGGCTTATGACACAGTGATAGATAACTGAAACAGAAATTGGTATCTGGAAGTGGGATGTTGCCATAATTAAAACCTAAACATTTGTCATTTGTTCTGATACTGGGTGGCAGCAGAGGCTAAAAGGGTGGTGAAGAAATTGTTAGGAAGCCTGGGACAGCAGTAAGAAAACTGCTTTTGGAAATACAAAAAAAGTAACCTGTGTTACATAGTAGTGGAATTTCTGGCCACATTGTCAAGTAATGTATCGTGAAAGGTAGGGAAAAAAATGCAGATAATGAATGAATTGATCTGGATTAGGAGATTTCCAGACAAAATATTGAAAATACAATTGGCTTCTTTTAGCTATGCTAATAAAGTACAGGAAGAGAAAGATCAACGAAGAAAGACCCGTTTCATTTTTAGGCAGAATAAAGAAAACATATTAGAGGGTCCAGGACAGCATCTATGGCCAGCAAAACATTCTCAAAGTTAAAACATGGCCTAAAAGTAAAGATTAAATCAAGGATATGACTGTAAGATCCCTTGTTAAAACTTCTATAAGATTTAAGGCAGCACCTAGTAGACTTTCTCAATCAGACAGTTGGACTTCTAAGAATGTTAAGAGCATTTTACCCCAGCCTCCCATGTGGCCCAAAGTATAGAGAAGTCCATCTTAGAAAGAGTTATGGATATAGTCTTTTTGTCATATGATCCAAAATATCATTCAGGGAGAACTCAGAACATTTTAGGTTTTTAATTTATATAAATGCATGAGGAACAAGTGTAATTTTGTTACATGCACATGCTGTGTAGTGGTGAAGTTAGGGTTTTTAGGGTATCCATCACTCATACATTATACCCATTAATTTCTCATTCTCTCCCCTCCCCCACACCTTCCCATCTTTCCTTGTCTCCATTGTTTATTGTTCCACACTTAAGAGTGAGAATGTGGTATTTGTCTTTTTTTTGAGATGGAGTCTCCCTCTGTTGCCCAGGCTGGAGTGCAGTAGCACATCGGAGGTCACTGTAACCTCCAACTATCCAGGCTCAAGGGATCCTTCTGCCTCAGACCACAGATTATCTAGGACTACAGGCATATACCACCACAACCAGTTGGTATTTGACTTTCAGCTTCTAAGTTGTTTCAGTTAAGATAATGGCCTCCAGCTCCACCTATGTTGCTGCAAAGACATGATTTCATTCTTTTTATAGCTGAATAGTATTACACTGTGCATATATACCACATTTTCTTTGTTCAGTCATTTGTCAATAGACACTTAGGTTGATTTCATATCTTGGCTATTGTGAACAGTGCTGCGATAAACATATGGGTACAGGTATCTTTTTAATTTTTCTTTGGGTAGATACCCAGTAGTGAAATTGCTGGATCAAATGATAGTTCTATTTTAGTTATTTGATAAATTTCCATACTGTTTTCCCTAGAGGTTGTGCTAATTAACATTTCCACTAACAGTGTATAAGTTGTAACCTTTATTTCACATCCTCACCAACATGTTACTTTTCGTCTTTTTAATAATAGCCATTCTGTCTGGTATAAGATGTTATCTCATTGTAGTCTTAATTTGCATTTCCCTGACAATAAGTGATACTGAGCATTTTTTCATATGCCTGTTGGCCATTTGTATACTGTCTTTTGAAAAATGTCTATTCATGTCCTTTGTCCACTTTTTAATAGAATTATTAGGCTTTTATTGCTGTTGAGTTGAGTTCCTTGTAAACTCTGGATATTAGTCTTTTGTCAGAGAGAACAATGAACATTTTAATGAAAATTATACTTGCTAAGGCACCACCAGCTCTAGCTAAATGGAGCAGAGACATTTCAAAATGAAACGAGCTCTCTGGACCCCCATTTTTTAATGGGCAAGAAGCAGATTATGGAAGCTACTTCTAATGAAAATTAAGGACAACTCAGAGGGCAGAGCTGAGAGCACAGAGGATGAACCCAGGAGCCTCAGAAAAATAATGGATCAGAGAATAACTTCCAGAGAGCAGAACTGGACTTGAATTAAGGAACATTTTTTGTCTCTGGTAAATATATACCTGGCTGGACTTCAGAATTGTAATGGAGCTGTGACTGCCAAGTGCTTCCCATTCTTTTTCTCAGTTTATATGACTCAGATGGCATGAGGATCAAAAACCTTTTCCTGAGCCATGCAGTAGAATACACACCCCTTCCTAATGTCTTGAGGAGTCTGAAGTAGTCCACTTCCAATTTTCTCTGATCCTCTTCCCTGCTGAATTAGTTCAGTAAAAGGATTTTCTCACTGTCTCAACATGTATTGTTCCTACTACACCCTGCATCACACAAAACATAGATTTCCTTTTCTCAAAAGCATTGTTCACACAAGGGACATGTATGTAAAGCAGACTAAAAGAGAAATCTGAGGTAATGGAGAGGGTAGTGTCACCTCAAATCTCCAGTCTTTGTTTTTAACAAGTCCCTTAGCCCTATTAACCAACTCAGGTTCCAGCCTCCTGTCAAACTATTTAGCCCTCTCTTCCCCTCTTCTTTCTTCTGTCTTCCACTTCCAAATTCTTGTCCATTCCTTTGGAGTATTCAGCTGTAGGACACCATCTGAATATCCAAGGCTCTTCTAGACAGGAATCTCAAGCCCTCTATGCTCTCTCTCACTAGGGCATAAAAGCCACAGAAAGACTTCTTTCTCCACTGATGAGAATTATCTGCCTTCCTCAGAAGGCAGAAGTAGTTATGGATAATTTGGGCTCTCTTCTTCCCCTCTTCCAGTATTTTTAGATAGCACTAAATAAAAACAATAATTTAGATCAGAGTTTACATAATAACACTGAGGGCTAGGGTAGAAATCATTTAAAAAGATAAGGTGCAGAGAATCTAAAGTTTCAATCCTCATGAAATTTAGTACTATTTTAGCCTCTTTAGACTATAATTATAAGGAAAATAATAAAATCTAAAATTGAGACAAATGTCTGCTATTAAGGACAAAAATAGGATGGAATGGAAGAGGCTGAGCTTTTGCAAGGTCACCACCCACGAGCATCAGATAATTGCTTCACACTCTGGTCATTGATTTTAGTAGTTCAAGAGCTAAACAAATACCAAACTGGAGTGGAACTTTTTTTAAACCATTGGCTTGTGTGCTTATTTTAATTATATAATTTTAATTACAATATTTAAAGCTAGTTATAGCTGTATAATTTAAGTATATTTATAATTGTGACATGTTTGTAGATGTACATATAAAATGCACTGTACCATATAGGCAAAGCTATTGAAAAATTGCAAAAATGGTATTCAATATTTCAAAAACTAAGCACAAACTATAAAGGGGAAGATGAATAAGTTGAACTAGATAAAAACATAGAATTTGTAATCAATAACACTTTAAAAAGTGAAAAATCAGCACCAACTAGAAGAGACCCTTTGCAACACATATGGCTCTTAAGAGACTAATCCAGAATATACGTATATCAATAAGAAAAAAGACAATGCAATAGAAAAGACAAATTAGCTCAATTCTACTAATAACCAGGAAAATGCAAGGTAAAACACCATGAGACATTTCATAATCATTAGATGAGCAACAAGTACAGAGTCTCACATCATCAAGTGTTGGCAACTGTAGGACAATATGTGGTAGGGTTCACTGTAGTGGAAGTGTGTGGAGAACAATTTGGAACTTTTTATCAAAGTTGGAGATATGCACATATGGCCCAATAAATTATACTCCTGGATCTGGAGTTAAGAATCTTTTAACCTGGTAAAAATTTTACTTTAATGAGAGAAAAAAACCCACTATAATTATTAGCATATTTTTTAAATTTGGAAAATTTTTTAAATCATCCATAATCCAATTGGGAACTCTATTTACGCCTCACAGGGTTTATCCATCCTCAGATATACGCCTGCAATAGACAAGCACCACCTTTTGAAATCTTTCAATCCAAAATCCCACTTTCCTATATCAGTCTCCATTTCCACAAGAAGGGGTCTAGCTCTTTGGGTCTTCTTTTTTCTTGCAGTCTTAAGAGAAAGTCTGGGCTTCATGATATCTGTCATTGTTGCCAGGGTTCCAGTCAGGGAATGGGGATCCTGACCTTGAGTTCCCTTTTTAGTCTTCCCACGAATTAAATCCTAGGTCTTCTGAAGATCTGTTTTTTTGTCCTCTTTGAGAACAGCATAGTCCACAGCTGCAAACTCAAATGCCTACAGAAACCAGGTAGGTAATGTTAGGACATATAGTAACCCAAGTGTTTCAAAAGATGAGGTGATTCCAACTGTGGCACAAGCATGCAGGTCCCACCTAAGAAGAACAACTTCTACTTAGCTCCAACAGTTGATATGAGGGAATGATTTCTATTTGTTCAAGAGGTGCTAGAGTTTTATATGAAATTTCCAAATTTTAAAATTACTATGCAGGTCAAAGATGTCTGTGACCCAACACAATCCTCAGGCCACAAATTTGCAAACTTCCATCTAAACCCATATTGAAAAAAAATATGCTTCCTCCATTAGCAAGGCTCTATCCCTGTTCTTATAAGTACCACATGTAACCAAATGCACCACTGGAGGTATCATCCCTGTTCTTAAACATCACAGACCCCACTGCCATGTTGCAGGGCTTTCAGTTCTTTGCCCCTTCTTAGGAAGCTGCAGGCCTCGCAAGATCCCATGTGATGACTGTTTAGTACCCAAATCAAGCATCTCTTGTGTGTTTTAACTTTATTGTTATTTCTTCATTGAATAATCTGTATAATTAATACTCAGTTCATCTCAAATAACATGTACTCTATGGTATTTTTTTTTACATTGATCAGTTTTACATGTTTGTCTTATTATTACTGTATTGCAATACAATTCCAATCCTTCAAGTGGGCCAATGGCTCAGAGCTATTCATTAAAGCTTAAATGTAATGTTAAAATGAAAAAGAAAGCCTAAAAAATCAGGACACCAGTGCAAATTTAGAAAGTGAATTTACATGTGCTCAGACTAGACATCTGGTAGTGTAGTGACTTTGAAAATGTGTCCAAAAATAAGTAAATAAATGAATGACTGAATAGGAAGTACAAAGATGAATTTCTGAATATTGGAGGGTTTTTAGACTGGTAATCTACTCCGCCAATAATCCTCAGTTAAAAAATTAGACAAATAATGGCATGATTCATCCATGTTTTAATATCATTTTCAAGCAGAGCACAGAGAGCTGCTATCTGTTAAAGCAATGGAAGTTTACACAATCTATAATGCCTTCCCACACAAAAAATGATGAATTATTTCTCTAAAAGATAAGAGGCAAAACTAAAGATCATCACTGCAGACTTCAAAAATAGTATGGCTCACTGTATTTCCTTGAGACTGATAAAAATAGCCTCAAAGTTCATGGCAACTATTATGCACAGAGAGAAAATGAAACAAAACAAACATGGAAAAATTCATTACCAAATGACTCTGTTGCTAGACATCATGTGATATCAATATTATACACTGTAAGAAGCAGCGCTTATTGTGTGTTTATTCTAGAACACACTGCATTACAATCAAACCAAACCACTCATTGAAGAGTATAAGTTTTCTCTTGGGTATGTGGGGGTACATTATGAGGTTTAAAGCTCAAAATCCCTTCCTACCAGGTGAGACATTTTTTGTTTAATTAACACTTGTGAGTCAGGACATTAAATGAAAAAAAAAATCAGTAAAGACCACCTTGTACAAGATGCACAGAACAAAAATCTACACCCTATTCTGTGCTCATTGATGGGAGTCAGTAACACACAGTCAGAATGCAGGCACTGTGTGACTATATGGAGTATGTTACTTAAAGAAATAGGCAAGAAGTACACCACCTTTGCTCTCCCACAGTGAAGTGTACACACTATGTAATGGACAAATATTCTCAGCAGAGTTTCTGAAATGAGAAACGAAATTGTATTATTTTTATCATCATCAACATTATCATTATCATCATCATATCACCACATAGGCCTCTCCATTGTGATGCTTGAGTGTCTTTCAAGATATGGCAGCTAGCTACTCCAGAGAAAGTGATACAAGAGAGAGCAAACAAGGATGAAACCTCAATGCCACTTATGATCTAGTCTCCAAAGTCATGTACTATCACTTTTGCTTTACTCTATTCATTAGAAGCAAGTCGCTGAATCTAGCCAACACTCAAGGGGAGGGAAATTAGGCTCTGCTTGTCAAAGATAGAACTATTCTTAGAAACCCCTGACTAAAACAAAAGTGTCAGGAAACAATACCTACTTTTAAAACATGCAGTGCATTCTAATATTTCCAAGTCCATTTTACTTTATTTTTTAAAACATTGATGAGGACCACTACCTTAATTTTATAGTCCATTAACGGGTGTGACCTATAATGTGAAAAGTGCTGCTGCAATTTCTATAAATTTTCTGTACTTTGACTTATCAACTTCATGCTGTGCCTATTAAAGATGAGGTTATTGGTACACTTACCCAATCTTCCCTTCCAGTACACTACCACTCAATTTTATTGTTATTTTAATGTCGTTAAGTTGGCAGCGTTTATTATATTTTCATCCTGTTCTGTAGTCCTAATTAAGTGCACAGATGAATTATTAAGAATTAAGCATAACGAAAGTATTTGCAATATGATGATTAATTATTGCAGAAATAAGTGATGTGATTACGCGCAAAGAAAAAAGAGAGAGAATTCTAGGCCTCCAGACTGCTACCAACCAAAGGCTAGTGCACCAAATATCAAAGTTCAACAAACTCTCTTTTGTTTTCTTTTCAGATTCATTTGCTTCATCCAAAACCTATTCTGCTGTCACTACTTCTGTTCTCATGTGGTCTTCTTTCTTGAATTCCCTTTTCTCCTGGCTAGAGTGCCACCTTGACTAATATCTTATGTGGGCTTGGCGGGTAGTTGACTTTCCGAGTCCTTACATGACAGCAGGGGCCCAGCCTCTGCAAGTTTTGGGGAGATTTAGGAGGTCCCTTGGAAGGTGTGGCAGCATCAGTGATTATTCTGGAGAAATAAAGAGAAAGAAAGAGAAGAGGGGAGAAAGAAAGAGACTGGACTCTGTCTAGCGCAGAAGCCGATTCTGTAGTAGGGATAGATATTAAAAGAAAGAAAGATGGAGGGATAGATATAAAGAGGAAGAAAGAGAAAGAAAGAAAGTAGACAACTGTTTGGTGGAATGAGCAGAAGCCGTTTTATTGGAAGTTACAGCAGGTATTTATCCCCAAATTTTACACAGACAGTCTCACAAGTCTTTCACGTGAACACAAAGCCAGGTGCAGGAGGGGCATCCCCCACCCACCAGATGTTTTCTCAGGTATGAGGAAGGACAAACCCCAAGATTGTCTTTTTGTTCCCTTTGCTAGTTGATGCTCTTCAAAAGCAGTGCAACAATCCCTACTAGCATCATGATGTTTTGATAATCAATAACTTCTAAAGCTCATGTGCACACAACACCCATGATGACTAACTTAAATTTTATTACCTTTCTATTCTATGCTAATACTACTTACACATGCTACAGAAGCTTAAGCCAACTCCTAAAGAATGTGACCCAGTCCAAAGATCATGCTGGGTTCTACAGGATGTGGCCCAGTGGGCCACTTTTTGGAACAATAGATTACAATCTCTTAACAAAATGGCTATTCTAAAGTCCTATATATCTATTCTAATTTCTATGAAAGTTTCTAATTCCTAATCCTAATATATAAAGCTGATCATCAGTAACAAAACTTCTAAAAATAAAACCCAAATATAAACTGTAAATGTACTAAGGCCAAAACCACAATAGTAGAAAATGGAGACAATAAAATTTCTAAAGTTAACTGTATTCTTATTAAACCTTAAAATATTATGATTGATCATGCTTGAACTAACATGATTCCCTGATGTTAGCATGACCTATTCTACAATACTTTCTATGAATAAAATAAATTCAATTTCTATAATAGGTAGAAAAACCCTACACTAACTGTAGCTAAAGCCGGCCTAAAAGAATGCAGCCCAGTCCAAAGTATGCGCTAGGCCCTCAGGAATGTGGCCCAGCCCAAGGTTTGTGCTGGGCCATTTCTGGTAACTCTGGATAATCATCTATACCATCTAAAGCTGAAAACAGCTCTCCATAAGAATATACTAATTCTACAAATATACTTTTAAATCTTATAAAGACGCTTGTACCATATAAAAGGCTCCCAAATGTGACCGAATTTGAATTATATCTAATACCTAAGCCGAAACTGCAGTTTATGGGAAACAGGAACAATGAGTTTCTAGAGTGAGCCATGCTTGTCACAGTCACAGAGCCTTCAGCTTAGATCAGCAGAGTTCCTTTAGGTTACTTGCGCTACATGGTAAAAGGAGGAAGAAAATGGGGCCAACGGCTCCCGAACACATCCTAGTGGTCTCGGGGTCCACGGCCCTCCCTGATCCCTAACGCTCAGTGGGCCTCTGTGGCCGGCTCCCAACACATGACTTTGTTTCAGCCATACTAGATTTGGGTTTTTTTTCCTGAGAATTCTGGAAATTCTCAGGCATTGTTTCATCATCTTCTAGCAGCCAGTATGCTAATGAGAAACCTAAAGACTTCTGCCTGTTATTCTTTTGAAGGGAGCCTGTTTTGCTATTTAGAAACTTTGAGGATTCTAGCCAGGTGCAGTGACTGTAATCCCAGCACTTTGGGAGGTGGAGATGAGAAGACTGCCTAAGCACAGGTGTTCGAGACCAGCCTGGGCAACTTGGTGAGACCTTGTAGTTCCAGCTACTTGCAAGGCTGAGGTGGAAGGATTGTCTGAGCCAAGCAGGTCAAGGCTGTTGTGGCTGTGCACATGCCACACCAGCCTGGGCCAACTTGAAAGAAAGAGAGAGAGAGAGAGAGGGAGGGAGGGAGGAAGGAAGGAAGGAAGGAAGGAAGGAAGGAAGGAAGGAAGGAAGGAAGGAAAGAAGGAAGGAAGGAAGGAAGGAAGGAAGGAAAGAAAGAAACTTTGAGGATTCTCTCCTTATCCTCAGAGTTCTGATATTTCTCCAGGATGTATTCAAGGTGCATCTCTCTGTCTTCATTCTGTTCACATACAGCTGGCCCTTGCCATCTGAACGCTGTCTTTCTTCAGCTGAGAACGATTCACTTTTTATTTTGTACTTTTCATTCCCTCTTTGCCTCTGTCTTCTGTTTCTAGAAATCCTATCTCGCAGAGTTTTAATGCCCTTTGTGCCTTTTAACTTTTCCCTTGTGTTTTTCTTGTTGTTCTACATTTCAGCAGATTTTTTCCCCTCCAGTTTGGTCTTAGCCATGGCCATTCAATTCATCTATTGAATTTTCTATTTGGCAATGATATTTAATTGGCGGGAAGTCTTTCTTGCTCTCCGGTTGATATTTTTCATAGTAACCAATCTTATTTTTCTGGATGCAATAGCCTACCTAATTTTTCTAAAGACTCTAAGTAGAGTTTTAAAATTTTCTTTTCTGAATTGTTTTTCTCCTGAGATTAGACATTTGGTTTATTCACTGTAGTCTTTTTTAAAAATAATTTTTAAACTGTGGTAAAATATACATAACATAGAATTTACCATTTTAACCATTTTTAAGTGTGCCATTTGGTGGCATTAAGTAGATTCACAATATTTTGCAATCATCACACCATTTATTTCCATGTTTTCATCTTCCCAAACTGAAATTATCCCCATTAAACAGAAGTCCCCACTCCCCCTCTCAGTCCCTGGTAGTCACTGTTTTACTTTCTGTCTATGAATTTGATGACTTAAGTTACCTCATGTGAGTGGAATCACACAGTATCAGTCAGTTTATTTGTATTTGGCTTGGTTCCCTTAGCATGATGTCTTCATCACCTTGGTCTTTCTAATGCTGCTGACTTTCCTTCAGTGTCTAGAGACTCTTGAGTCTGTTCACCTTGATGAATGAAAAATCCACTATCAATGGGAGGTCCGAGTGTGGCCTCTGCACCAGTGAACAGGGACATTATTACCCTGAAGGTTTGAGGATGGCAGGTGTGGTGACAGCAGGCAGCCTGGGGACTCCACACTGGGCAATGTTTAGAGGTTTTTCGTCTGGAGATGGAGTACTTTAGTGGTCCCAATCCTTTTTGACCCTTTGGTGTCTGATGGGAAAATTTGGGGTTATCCTAAGCCCTACTTGGCTTCTTGCTGGGATCCCAGCCCTCATACCCTGATCCCCTCTCCAGGTAGTTTGTCTTTCTATACACAGTTCTGAAGTTATTCTTCTGCCAGTTTTGATTGCTCTGTATAAATGTGGAGGCAAGTGGGATCCCCACCAAACATAGTGCTAGAAATGCATATCTTTTTTCCAGTGCCCTAGTGACTGACCCCTAGGTTACTTCTGCTTTTGCTATTAATTGGCTTTGAGCTTAGGGCGTTCCTTGGGGCTTTTACTGTTTTAGTTGAGCTTCTGTACCTAGAAAGGCATTCTTAAAATTGATTGTTTTAATCCATATTAAATTATTATAGTTACTAATGTAAAAACCTTTTCTTTTCCTTAAACATTTAAGCTTAAGCAACAGCTCTTATCTTACTTACAAATGTAAAATTTGATTCAAAATAAGAACAATCCTTTTCACTGGTTCTTTTTCATTAGCACATATATTTCATGTTAAACATCATTTACACATTTAACCAGTAAAATTCCCTTAACT
Organism: Carlito syrichta; assembly: GCF_000164805.1. Lineage (NCBI taxonomy): Eukaryota > Metazoa > Chordata > Mammalia > Primates > Tarsiidae > Carlito > Carlito syrichta. Next base: position 110,292 of record NW_007246462.1, read on the forward strand.
ACAAACATATGGACTTCGCAGCAACTTGGATGGATTTAGAGTCGATCATACTCAGTGATCTATTACAGAAACAAAGAACAGAGTACCATATGTTCTCACTCATAAGCGGACCTTGAACAATTTTAATACTATAAGAAAGGGATTGGTAGTAGTGGGAAACTTGGGGGGGAGCAGGATTGGCACTTGAGGGAAACTGTTAGGGGAAGGGGGATACCTCATCAACTAGGGTACCTGCATAATCAAGGTTTATATACCTAACCCTGAATTGTACCCCATATCTTTATAATAAAAAAAAAATTCCCTTAACTATGTTAAGGTACAATTTGAATACAGTTTACCCTTTCAAACATTTCAAATACATCAAAGGAGGGCTACAAATGTAAGAAATCTTCCTAAGCATTTAAACCACTCTTATCAATCTACTAAATCAGTCTTATAAATTTTGCAGAGAAAATCCTTTTAAGCCTTTCAAAAATCATTTAAAAAATTAAGAGTATGCACAGGACATCATAATGCTTATATTTAAACACAAATTACATAAGAGTACACTGAGTTTTTATACTTTCCAGAAATTATAAATTATTCATCTAACTAAGGGGAACAAAACAAGCATGTCAGACCAACTGATGTTACAAGGTCAAAAGCCTAGGACGGTGATATGATCTCCTAATGGAACACACTGGAGACCCCTGGTCTCTTCTTATGAGCACGCTTATCTGCCTTGGCATTAGCAGTTGCCAAATCCATGACTATCAATTGTATCAATTAGTTCATTGAAATTAACCAACTTCTATTTCAATTTCACAATCCAGTGATCCCCAACACCTCCCCACCACCCCCCACCAACTGTCCCACCAAAATGATCTGACCTTAAACTAGTGAGTGCTTTCTAGGTCTTGGTTTTAAATATTATTTTCTGTAACTCTTGTATGAATTCCTACACTAAAGCTTAAAATATTCTGATGGAATTTTGAGCTACTTACTCAGCTGTCATTGCATCATCTTTCTTATCTTATTCAGAATAGTTGACTACCCAGGATGATTTATTTCAATGTTATGCCATGTAAACACTTGTTCTATTTCTTGTTTTAATTTGTTGCCTAATTAATACATGTCAAAATCCCATCTTAACAGCCTATGCCAGAGTCGTCTCAGAATTTCTAATTTAATTTTGTGTGGCTAAAAGAGAATTACAGAATATCCAAGCTTAGTTTCTGCTATTAATTTTCTGGTAGGCTTTCTGGGATTACTGGTGTGTGGAAGCTGATTTCAGATTAATCATCTCAGTTTCCTGCTGTTCATTTTAGCCTTTCACTATTATCTTTAATTTTGAAATATCAACATTTTAAAAACTCTTTTCAGCTGGTCAGGTGTAGTTTTTTTTTAAATTAAAAACTCTCATTTATATCTCTAGCAATTAGCACAAGGCCTGACAAATAGTATACATTCAACATTTATTAACTGAATGGAGTGGATGATTAAATAGATCAATTATCATTTTTAGTCACTTGTACCTCAGTTGTCCAAATAATTTCTAGAAGAAATTACATATAAACAGGCAAGCTAAGAACAGGCATGCAATATTTCTTTAACTGCCTCTCTTGTCTTTTTGAAATCTAATACATCACATCAGTCATAGCATCAACCCGACAATTAGAGTCACATTCTGAGCTTCCAATTGCTGCTGATGAATATAACAAAATTTTATCAAGATCCCGTAATGGATATTTTACTGTTTGGGGAGTAAGTGTTATAACCAAGGAGTTTTAAATTACCAAGTGATTTGTGCCACTAACCCATGCCTGACCCTGTCCCTTCCCACCTCTTGATTAGTCTGATGATGCCAGACATGGCTCTGGGTCAAAAGCATAAAACACCAGATGGTGTCATACCACTTAGAGATAAAGGAAAAACAAACGAAGCTCATTTGATGAGGTGGGGGTGGGGTAGTACTGAGTAGACTGTCGTATACTAAAATCCCTGAATGTGAAGACTGGAGTCTGCATAAATTTCAACAATTTACCTACAGACTTTGAAGAGAAATTTTAAAATATTGAAGAACTAATGAGCACTTGTTAAAAAAAAAAAGGATAATAATGATGAATGATTAAAATCCTTTGGCCGGGCTTGGTGGTTCAGCCTGTAATCCCAGCACTTTGGAAAAGCCGAGATGAGTAGATTGTCCGACCCCACCAGTTCAAGACCAGCCAGGGTAACTTGGCAAGATGTCTTCTCTACAATAAATCACAAAAAACTAGCTGGGCATGGTGGCCTGCACCTGTAGTTCCGGCTACGTGGAAGGCTGAGGCAGAAGGATCACCTGAGCCCAGCAGGTCGACTCGGGGGTGGCCATGAGCGTGCCACTGCACTGCAGCCTGGGTGATGGACTGAGACTCTAATTTAAAAAAAAAAAAATCTTTTATGGCAAAGACTGTAGTTGGCTTACCCAATATCCTCTCTTCCTTAGAAATATAACTCAGAGCCGGGCTCGTTGGCTCAGCCTGTAATCCCAGCGCTTTGGGGTGCTGAGGTGAGTGGATTGCCTGAGCCCGTGGGTTCGAGACCTGCCTGGGCAACTTGGTGAGACCTCATCTCTACAATAAATCAAAAATCAGCTGGGCGTGGTTGTGCACGCCTGTAGTTCCAGCTACTTGGAAGGCTGAGGTGGAAGGATCGCCGGAGCCCAGCAGGTCAAGGCTGCGGTGGCTGGGAGCGGCCACTGCACTCCAGTCTGGGCGACAGAGTGAGACTCCAACTCAAAAAAAAAAAAAGAAATATAACTCAGATTTTGTTCAGGGGGAATATGCCAAACAAAAAGCTTTACTTCCCCAGCCTTCCTTGTAGTTAAGGGGCTAGTCAATGAAATTTAAATAGGAGTTTTTGATTGGTGTTTTCTGCAACTCTCTCTCTCTCTTTTTTTTTTTTCCTGAGGTGGTGTCTCACACTGTTGCCCAGGCTGGAGTGCAGTGGCACACTCACAGACACCCCAGCGGCAACCTGCTGGGCTCAGGCGATCCTTCTGCCTCAGCCTTCCAAGTAGCTGGAACTACAAGCGTGCGCTACCACGCCCGGCTAATTTTTTGATTTATTGTAGAGATGAGGTCTTGCCAAGCTGCCCAGGTGGGTCTCAAACCCACGGGCTCAGGCAATCCACTCATCTCAGCCTCCCAAAGCGCGGGATTACAGGCTGAGCCATTGAGCCCGGCCTCTGCAACTCTCTTTAAAGGAAATCTTCAGTGGATGAAAGAGGAGCTTATCTTCCCCTTGTCTTTGCCTTTGTAGTCTTCTAAAATGCAGACATGCTGGCTGGAGCTCTGGCAGACATGCTGGCTAGAGCTCTGGCAGCCATATTGTGACCTTGAATGTAGAAGCTACATGCCAAAGAATACAAAGTAGAAAGAAAGAAGTGCCTGGGTCCCTTATGACTTTGTGAAGCTACCTTACCAATCCTGGGCAGGACGACTCATAAGTTGTTTTGCATAAGAGAAAAAAGCCCACACTTTATTAAGCTATATATTAGGTTCTCAGTTACTAGCACCAACATAATTCCTAACTGACACAGCCTAGAATTTTGGATGTTTACTACATATTAAGTCAAAAACCAATTCATTAATAAGACAAAAATTTATTAAGCACAAACTACGTGCAAGGAACTTGGAAAGACATTGTGGGAACTTAAATATAGATCAGACAAGAATCTCGTCTTCCAAAAAGTCACTGTCTAATGAAGGAGATAAGACATGTTATACCTACAATAGTAGAACAAGATAGAAAGTGGAAAGGATCACAGGACAACTGACAATAAGCCATCAGCCAACGAGACTTCCCAAATACAGGTGGAAAACTAGGGAAACTTAAACAAAAATACCATCAGAGTTGTGGAGATGAGAGGGACCCCATCCTGGATGCTAATCTGCTGTGTTGACTTCTGATTAGCCACCATCCTGTGAATGCCTCCTAACTTCTACTTTATTTACTGTACCTAGAGTTACATACACTCTTGCTTTTAGATCAAAGCAATCTTGGTGTTATTGCACAAATGATAGGCTATGACACATCCAGCATTCTTGCCTGATCTGGAGGGGTGCTTTTAATTGCCTTGCTAGAGCACGTATCCCCTTTCCCTATGGCATACAAGCCCTGGGTCTGGGCAGTAGCCATGTGGAGAGCTACCTGTCTCATGGCAGCCCAAGACGACTTTTTGGTCTGTAAATTCCTCCAATAAATCACCCAAAACCAACAAACTAGATTTGTCTGCCACTTTTTTTGGTTTCTCAGATTCTTCTACACTGGGGGCTTGCTTTGTATATATGGCCTTTCACAGAATGAGTGTATAGAAGAGAAGAGGAAAATATACATTTCCTGGAGAGCAAGAGGCACATATGATTTATAATTCCTTCTTTCTGTTTTCTACATAATTCATCTGTATTTAAAAGCCTCTAGAAACCAAAAGTGAAGGATGCCTTAGGGGTTTTGCCAGCTCTTGGCAGTGCTTGAGCATTCTCATGGAAGAAATTCCTCATCTTATGTCAATGGAAAGAAATTTTTTTTTTTTTTGAGTCAGAGTCTCACTCTGTCGCCCAGGCTGAAGTGCAGTGGCATCCTCATGGCCACTCCAATGTCGACCTGCTGGGCTTAGGTGATCCTTCCACCTCTGCCTTCCAAGTAGCCAGAACTACAGGTGCATGCTACCATGCCTGGCTAATTTTTTGATATATTGTAGAGACTAGGGCTCACCAAGTTGTCCAGATTGGTCTGAAACCCCTGAGCTCAGGCAATCCTCTCGCCTCAGCCTCCCAAAGTTCTGGGATTACAGGCTTGAGCCACTGCACCTGGCCAAAAGAAACTTCTAAAGCAATATAAGAGCTGTTACCTCCACTAAGTAGGAGCTGAAAAATTTACCACTGGGACTAACAAGAGCCAGAATTAACTGCCTGTCTCTCACTCAAATCCACCAAGGCAGAAAGTAAGCAAGTCTGTATCCCAGCATTCCCCAGAATCCCTGGGTGGTTCTACTGTATTAAATTCCTGTTTTTATAATACAAAGACTATTTTTCTGTTATTATGTACAAAAATAGTCTCCTAGCCTTTTGAGATCTAATATAGCTTCTTTCCTTTTACTAGCTCATCAATGCAACGAGTATCATCAAACCTTTCCCCTTATTTTTCTCTCAGCAGGTGCCTGTGTCTACAGAGAGGGGAATGTGATGTATCAGAAAAGGCACTTAACTAGGTATCAGAGCATGTGGGCTCTGGATAGGACCTGATTGTTATCTGTGACTTGGTTTACCTCTCGGAGTTAGGGTTTTCACATCTTTCACCAAAGAAGGTCTCACTAGTAAATCTATAAGTTGGGCCCCATCTCTAAATCTACAATTTACTTGCAAATTATCATACACCTGATTGTTACAGCTCTGACGTTATAGCTCTAGACAGCTTCAATTTCCTATAAATGCTCCTTCAAGGCCAATGCCCTATGGAATAGGAAGATATATTTAATTTCATTTTCAGAAGTTCTGTCTGGTTCTTTTTCAAATTGACTTTGTCAATCTTTTTTTGTTTTGTTTTGTTTGGGTTTTTTTTTTTTTTTTTTGAGTTGGAGTTTCACTTTGTTGCTCAGGCTGGAGTGCAGTGGCACACTCAGGGCCACCCCAGCGTTGACCTGCTGGGCTCCAGCGATCCTTCCGCCTCAGCCCTCCAAGTAGCCGGAACTATAGGCGTGCGCTACCATGCCTGGCTAATTTTTTAAAAATTTATTGTAGAAACGAGGTCTCGCCAAGTTGTCCAGGCTGGTCTTGAACCCGAGGGCCCAGGCAATCCACTTGCCTTGGCCTCCCAAAGTGCTGGGATTACAGACTGAACCACCGAGTCTGACCAATTTTGATCTTTTAATGATATTTATGTTTATATTTTGCTGAAGTTCTGAGAGTGCAATCTTGTTGACTACTGTGTTTGCTGACTCTTAGGATTGTTTCCTCATGCTATTGTAGATCCCAGTCCTACATGGTCTGGTTTCAGGTGTATTTCTCTAAAGAGGTTTTGTGTTGCTTCTGACAGATGCCTAGCAGTATTATGAACGAATTCTTATGTTAATGTTGCTACCTGAGGGTTCCTGGTTCATGTGGGTGATAAAACTTAGAATACCGGACCAACATGAGGTCCAGACCTAAATTATGAATTATCTGGGAAGATTTCTTCCTCCTATTTTATTCCGACTGGAATGCAAAACAAAACACACAAGCTTTATTTTGTCTCCCTGGACCAGTGAGTAAATTTTTTTTTCTAGTCTACTTTGATCCTGTGGTATAGCTTCGTGCAACATATCAATTCAAGCTTCCCATCTTGCATTGCCCAATGCTTCTCTCTGGACAGCAGGCCCAAGTCACTTGGCTACTGAGACCAGCACATCACCCCTGCACCTAAGGCCACTGTGGCATCAGTTTGCTATAGGTCTGCTTGTTGATTATCTCTTTGTCATCTACCCTGGAAATTCACCATACTTTCTTGCCAGCTGAGCAATGCATTTTTAAAAATGTTTTTTATGTTTTATTCACTGTTCTAAGATCTGTTCCAGCAGGAGGACCTTCAATTTACCTATTCACAATATTGCTGAGAATTGTAGTCCAAAGATATTTGGTTTTGCTTTAAAAAAAAAAAAGAAAAGAAAAGGAAAGAAAGACAGTGGCTGGGTATGGTGGCTAATGCCTATAATCCCAGCACTTTGGGAGGCAGTATGCAGGAGGATGACTTGAGGCCAGGAATTCAAGGTTATAGTGAGCTATGGGCATGCCCCTGCCTCCTGCCTCGGTGACAGAGCAAAGACATGTCTCAAAGAAGTTAAAAAATAAAAATTTTTGAATGAATTGAAAGCTTATTTTCTACCCTAACTTTAATGCATATTCAAGAATATCAGCACATGTAATCCTGTTATCTCCATCTAACTTATGTGTGTCCATGTTTTCTGATATTTTTTCCCTGCAAATTTTATAAAGTCAGGAACTGTGTCTTTCTTTGTGTTGTAGTTGTTAATTTACAGAATTGTGAGGACCTTAATAGAATGCATTAAACATATAGGCATAAATTAAGGAAAAATTATAATTCAAATACCTATATAATCAACAGTCATTATAATAAAAAAACTATCACCAGCCCCCTCAAAAGCAATCTCCTAAAGGTAACCATTATTGTAAATTTTAAAATATTCATTTACTTACTTTCCTTTATAGTTTTACCATCTATGTATGTATGTGTTCATACTCAAACAACATTGTTTAGTTTTACCTAAAGTTGAACTTTAAATGGGATCAGTGGGATTATGTAGTAAATATCAACTTGTAACTTGCTTCTTTCACTGAGAATTAAGTGTATGATATTCAATCATTTTGTTCTGTCTCACTGTAGTTCACCAATTTTCATTTCATTGTATAACTGTAACACAATTTAATTATCTGTTCTCTCTTGATGCATATTTGAGTTATTTTCAGAATTTGGCATTTAGTCAAATTGCTGCTATAAACATTCTGGTTCACGTGAATTAATGCACTTGTGCTAAAACTCCTCTAGAAAAAAATCATTAGGAGTGGAATTGCCGTACATTTTCAATACTTAGCAGCCTAGATCCAATCAGGAGAAAGAAATCACATAGTGTTTTTAAACCACAAAGTGAGAGTTTAATATAAGAAATTATTAAATTGTAATAAAAGAGCAACTATAGAAAATAAGAAAACCTGCATGGTTCCCTAGGACTGAGAGAGAGTTACCCAGGGAAAAATAAACTTGCAAGGGACTCCCTCCCCAAAACTGAGGTTTAGACTTCATTGGAGAAGGTGTGGTTGAACTCACCGGATAACAGAGAAGTGTGGTGGCTTGCCATGGTGGAGAAGACAGGAAGTAACCCTACAGAGTGTAGGCTGGGCAGGTGAGTCAGAGTTCCTGTCCTGTGTGTGAATGCAGCAGGCCTGAGGGCCCTGGAGCGGTATTAAGTCTGGAACACACAGTGACCATATTGAGTGGATCTTGGCAAGACCCGCCAGGGCTGTGAGGGACTTCACACCCTGGGCATGTGGAAGGGCAGACTCCACCTGACTCCTCCCCACCCATACTGCTGACCCCATTGAGCCTTGGCCAGAAACTGCAGGTGTGCCCCTCCCTCCTGCAACTTCTCCCTAGCGCCCTCTACTGAGAAAGCTTGATATTGTACTCACTTTAGAGGAGAAATCTTTAAAGAAATTCCATTGATTATCTCAGTCTGATTAAAGAGTGAATTTGAGCTGAGAAGCAATAAATTGACAGCTGTTCTATAATGTCACATTGTTTTCCAAAACTGTTTTTCCAATTCACCTCACTGCAACAATGCATTTGAATTCCCACAGATCCACAGTCTCTTTCAAACTTGTTTTAGATTTCATTTTCGCCCGCCTGATCAGGTTATAGGATTTCTCATTGTTGTTTTAAGGTGCATTTCCATGAATGCAAATGAGGCTGTCACCTTTCGTATGTTTATCAGACATTTGGAATTCTTCTTTTATAAGTTTCCTGTTCAAATCTCATACGCCCTCTTCTATTGAGTTGTCTGCCTTTTTCTCATCGATTGGTAGGCCCTTAAAAATATATAAAAGTATATATATTGTTATATGAGTCCGTTGTAAGGTGTATTTATTATAAATATTATCCTAGTCTTGTGTTTTTTGATAATGAGAAGGTCTTAACTTTAATGTTTTCATATTAATCTTTTCCTTTATGGCTAAATGTTTTCTATGTAATATCTAAGAAATCCTTCCTTACTTCCAGGACTTAAAGAGATTCTCCTATATTATCTTCTAAAAGCATTATAGGTTTGCATTTCACCTACAATTTGCCTATAAATAATATTTGTGTGCAATGTGAAGTCCAGAATTATTATTATTTTTTACTTTTGATATGCAATCCCAGTTGTTCCGGCACTTTTTTTTTTTTTTTGATTTGGAGTCTCACTAGGCCGCCCAGACTGCCCAGGCTGGAGTGCAATGGCACGCTCACAGCCACCCCAGCATCTACCTGCTGGGCTCAGGCAATCCTTCCACCTCAGTCTTCCAAGTAGCTGGAACTACAGGCTTGTGCTACTACGCCCAGCTAATATTTTGATTTATTGTAGAGATGAGATCTTGCCAAGTTTCCCAGGTTGTTCTTGAACCCATGGGCTCAGGCAATCCCCTCACCTCGGCCGCCCAAAGTGCTGGGATTACAGCTTGAGCCACCATGCCCAGCCTGTTCCAGCACTCTTAAATGAAAAGCCCATCCCTTCATACCTTACTGGCAATGCCAGCTCTGTTGCATATGGAGAGTCTATATATGCACAGATTCTTTCTTGGCTTTCTTTGTCCCATTGGTTGATTTCTCTATCTCTAAGCCACTGTTCACCTTTATTGATCATTCTGGTGTTATATTTTCTCAGCATCATACAGGACAATTATTCCCACCTTGCTTTTCTTCTTCAAGAGTACCTCCGCTCTCTAGACCTTTTTCAGTTCTATATAAACTTCAAAGTCAGTTTGCCAGGTTCAGCAAATTAAACTATTATATGTTTATTGTGATTGTACTGATTCTATAGATTTAGGAAAATTTGATAGATTTATAATGTTGAATCTTGCAATCCATAAACCTGTTACAGTAGTCTCTGTTACGCACTATTTTACTTTACACAGTTTCCATTACCTATGGTCTACCAAGGTCCAAAAATATTAAATGGAAAACTCCAGAAATAATTCATGAGTTTCAAATTACACACTGTTCTGAGTAGTAAGATGAAATCTCACGTGGTACTCCTCCATCCAGCCCAGGACGTGAATCACACTTTTGTCCAGAGGATCCATATTGTACCTAATGGCTACCCATTAGTCACTTAGCTGTCTCAGTTATCAGCTGGACTGCAATATTACTTAACAACGGTCCTAAAGCACAAGAGTAGTGTGATGTTAATATATTGTTATACTTGTTTTGTTTTTTTGTTTTTTTAATTGGAGTCTCAGTCCATCGCCCAGGCAGGAGTGCAGTGGCATGCTCATGGCCACCCCAGTGTGGACCTGCTGAACTCAGGTGATCCTTCCGCTTCAGCCTTCCAAGTAGCCGGAACTACAGGCACGCGCTACCACCCTGGCTACTTTTTTAATTTATTGTAGAGATAAGGTCTTGCCAAGTTCCCATGCTGGTCTCAGACCTATGGGCTCAAGCAATCCTCTCATCTCAGCCTCTCAAAGTGCTGGGATTACAGGCTTGAGCCACCACGTCTGGCCTTTATTAGTTTTTGTTACTCTCTTACTGTGCCTAATTTGTGAATTAAACTTTATCATAAGTTTGTGTGTATGGGAAAATCATAGTATCTATAGGTTCATTGCTTTTCACAGTTTCAGGCATCCACTGGGTTCCTGAAACATATCCACAAAAAATGAGGCGAGACTACTGCATATTTCTCCATTTATAACTTCTTTGATGTCTTTCAATAAAGGCTTCTAATTTTCTCCATAACATTTTTAAAAATTTTCTTCCTAGGAGCTTCATATATTTTGATGTTATTGTAATAGCATTTTTTTAATTTTCAATTTTTTTTTCAATTTTATAGAAATGCAATTGATTTACTTGTATCCAGCAAAGTTGTTCATCTCTCATTAATTCTAATAGTATATCTTTAGTTTTAATTTTTCTGTTATATAAACATATTATTTGCTAATAGCAATAGTTTTTTGTTCCTTCCTTTTTGGTTTTTACATAACTTTTTTTTCTTACTTTATTGGCTAGGACTACCACTACAATTCCAAATAGAGGTGATGATAACAGAAAACTTGTCTTGCCATGATCTCCACCCAGTATCACCATTAAGAATGTTATATTGTGCTGTATGATTTTTTTTTTTTTAAGAAAGCAGTATTTCTTGAGAAGACAGACAAGCTCCCATAGTGGGAGGGGACCCAAAGGGGCTGTCCGTGCTGTATGATTTTTGAAGATAACTTTCATCAAGGAAAATTAAAACATTTCATTGTTTCTATTCCCACTTTGATAAGAAGTTTCAAAAAATTAAAATTGCGAATGTATGTTGAATTTTATCAAATGCTTTTTTCTATATCTACTGAGAAAATGTTATGATTTTCCTCTCTAATGTGATAACATGGTGGGTTATTTAAGTTGCTTTACTTTTTTTTGAAGGTGGGTTCTCACTCTGTTGCTCAAGCTGGAGTGCAGTGGTGCAATGATAGCTTACCACAGCCTCAAACTCCTGGGCTCAAGCTATTCTCTTGACTCAGTCTTCCCAGTAGCTGGGATTATAGGCACACTGTGCCCAGCTTAGTTGATTCTCTAATGTAAAACCAACTTTGAATTCCTGGGATATTACCAACTAGGTCATGATGTATTATTATCCTTTTATATACTACTAAATTCAGTTTGTGTATGTTCATGAATGACATTACCTGTAACTTTCTTTTAATGTACTGTCTTTGTCAGATTTTAGTAACAAGCTTATAGTGGTCTCAAGAACTGGGAAGTGTTTCCTCTTTTTCTATTTTCTAAAAGAGTTTGTCTAAGATTAAAATTCTTCCTTCTATGAATGTCTGGTAGAACTTGGTGAATCTGCACCTATAATTCTTTTAGGAGGAATATTTTGGACTATGGATTTAGTTTCTCTAATTATTTTAAGCAGGCAGGATGAACATATGGCTTATCCTCCAAACAGGAGCACTTCTGGGAATTAAAGAGGTTGTGAAAATAATTAATGGGCATTAATCTGCAATAGGTGTAAACTGGGATTGTCCCGGGCAAAATGAGATGTGTAGGCACAATTATAAGACTTCCTATATTTTCCTGAATAAATTTTGGTTTTATATATATAAAAACAAAACAAAACAAAACAATATATATATATATATAAAAATATATATATTTTTAGTTGGAGTCTCACTCTGTCACCCAGACTGGAGTGCAGTGGCTGCTCCCGGCCACCGCAGCCTCGACCTGCTGGGCTCTGGCGATCCTTCCGCCTCAGCCTTCCAAGTAGCTGGAACTGCAGGTGCGCCGCTACCACACCCGGCTAATTTTTTTGATTTGTTGTAGAGATGAGGTCTCGCCAAGTTGCCCAGGCGGGTCTTGAACCTGCGGGCTCAGGCAATTCACTCACCTCAGCCTCCCAAGGCATGAGATTATAGCCTGAGCCACCGAGACCGGCTGGTAATATATATTTTTAAGAGTTTATCCACTTTGTCTAAATTTTTCATGTTCATATTAATTTTGTACTATCTTTTAAATACCTGCAATATCTCTAAGTATGTCTTCATTATGTTTCTAGCTATTGATTATTTGTGCCTTCTCTTCTTGATCATTCTTAACAGATATTTTAATTTTGTTAAAACCAGTGATGCGACTCAAGAGGCTGAGGGGAGGGGATGACTTGAACCCAGGAGTTTGAGGCTGCAGTGAGCTATGATGAACCACTACACTCCAGCCTGGGCAAGAGACTGCCTAAAAAGGAGGGAACGAAAGGAAGTAAATCAAGAAAGAGCATCTGAGATTCAAATTCAAGATACTCAACATGGAGGGAGGTGAAGAGAACACCCAGGACAACAGCTGGGCCCATGCCTGGAGGCAAATCTGTACAGACTGGAGTAGCAGGATGGAAGGCTTTGGAGGGTTGAGTCCAGGGAAAAATGAAACTGATCGACTGTCTGGCTTGAGTGTATGGAAAATTGTATTGCAAGGCATTTGACATTACTGTTGCACATGTTGATATGGGGGGATATATATGAATCTCTTGCCTAAGGTTGCCAACACCTGGAGCTAGGTGGCAGAAAGGAGCTCAGCATCCCATCACATACAACTTTTCCATAACCCTCTCTTTTCAGTCTAGTAGCCTACCCTTGATGCCTGTATCTGATGCCATTCTCTAGTTGCTTTTATTCCCCCTGAGAATATATCTCCATTTCTGTTGAGGTGAGAGAGAATACCAGGGGGGACTATGGGTTTCCTATTCCAGCTTTCAAATAAATCCCCTGTTTTTATTGCCTGTCATGCCCCTCAGCTAACAACCATCCTTCATGATTCCTGGAGCCTCCTACTAATTTCTTAGCATTTCTGTGGTTCTGCAATGCCATTGAGCTTGCTTCTTCATGACACAGCCCTGGATAGTCACTTAGGTTGGTCCCCTCCCTCCTGCTTAGTCATTTACTATATATCTCCACTGTTTCCAACTTCAGAAATGGGACTTCATACACCTCCTTGTCTCAACGAAGATAGAATTTTACTTTCCTTTTTTTTTTAAATCTTATTTTCTAGAGAGGAAATGTTCTTTAATGTCACCATCTTTAGAATAAAAATCCATATGTTGCTATTATTTATTTATTTATTTTTGAGTTGGAGTCTCACTCTGTCACCCAGACTGGAGTGCAGTGGCCGCTCCCGGCCACCACAGCCTTGACCTGCTGGGCTCCACCGATCCTTCCGCCTCAGCCTTCCAAGTAGCTGGAACTACAGGCGCGCGCTACCACACCTGGCCAATTTTTTGATTTATTGTAGAGGTGAGGTCTTGCCAAGTTGCCCAGGCGGGTCTTGAGCCTACGGGCTTAGGCAATCCACTCACCTCAGCCTCCCAAAGCACGGAATTACAGGCTGAGCCACTGAGCCTGGCTGCTAATATTTAAAATGTGGGAGATACATGAAAAACTGTGTTTCCATAAATTGGAAGACGTGGAAATACTGGTCTAGCATTTCCACATTACAACAATTGACTGGAGCCGAGCAGTGGCCACTCCTTTCTAGAAGGAGACCTGGGGCACCAGGCTCCTGCTACTCTCTGTTGACTAACACCTGGACTTCTTCCCTTATTAGTAGTAAGTGCCTTGCCCTACTGGCATTTGAGTTTGTGAGCCCAGGTTTATTTCAGTCACTAGAAAAGGGAAAAGATGAGGAAGAGATGAATTCAAGGAACTGAGAAGCAAGAGTGCGGATGGTCCATCCATGTGGATGTTGAAGTCATTAAATATTGTGCCAGAAATAAAAGTAGAGAGGAAGTCAGTAAATGACAATGAAAAACAGGAGAAGAAAGTGGTATTTTCTAAGGGCGTAAACCTCAGAGCAGTCAGCTTTTAGGTTTTTCTCATTGTTTTGTTTTTGGCATGAGAAAAAGCAAGGAATGGTTTAGAAGGGGTATTATTAGCAGAAAAGAAACTTACTCCAATCTCTGGCCTTCCTTGAGTCATGCAAGGTACAAGAGATGAAACACCTTTTCCTGTCAAGGGCTGCAGAAGGTAGCACTGAATCATGGGACAGTCCAGCTTCAAGCAAGGATAGGAGCTGAAGAGAATGTCCCAATGAGATGCTAAGGAGGTAGGATAGCTTGATGTTTGTAGAAATGGTATTCCAGAGGGCACTGAGATAGGTTTGAAGGGGCAGAAATTGGTCACCTTAACCAGGGAAGAACAGAGTAGTAAATCCAGTTCACTGGAGGGACTTGTACTATTAGTGGCCACTGGAGATGAGGCATGATTGCATTAGCCACAGGCATCTCTTAGAACTGTCTTTACAAGTCACAGTTGTGATTCATTAGAGGGTTGAAAAATAAGTGTGGTGGATTGTAATTAGCATTTTAAAAATTAAATATAACAGAAAAGTTCAATTTAAGTAGCAAGGTAAAAGATTGTTTCCAGAAACTTTTGCCTCAGTTGTGTATGTGTGTATGTGTGTGCACTGGGCCACTATTTAAAATGTATGTCCCATTGGGCACAGTAAAAAAAAAAAAATTGAAGAACCTTGTCTTAGAGCAGCGGTCCCCAACCTTTTCAGCATCAGGGACTAGTTTCATGGAAGACAATTTTTTCACAGGATGGGGGGTAGTTTCAGGATGATTCAAGTGCATAATATTGATTGGGCACTTTATTTCTATTATTATTACATTGTACTACGTAATGAAATAATTATACAACTAACCAGAAAAAAAGTGGGGAGGGGCGCAGACAGAAGTGGTAAATAAAACAATGGGCGTGCCACTGCTAATCTGACAGGAGGCAGAGCTCTGCCACTGACCTGCTGTGCGGCCGGATTCCTAACAGGTCAGACTGATACCTGGCAGGGTAGGAGACCCTGTTTATAGGAAGGTGGACAACAGGTTCAGGTGCTGTAATCCTGGAAGTTTTGCTTATTGGGAAGCATTAGTGCCATCATAGCAGCTCCCTCATTTTCCTTTGAAGCACTGCGTACTTTCTGAGAACTAATGGCAAATTTTTATTTATTTGTTTTCATAAAATGATATCAATGTTTCAACTGTAATATTTATCTATACTGCATGCAAATCTATATGGGCAGTTTGTCCTGTTCTTTAGAAACATAATATACTTTATGAAAAGTCTGGAAGTCTCTCACTTTGTATTCACACCCTCATGCAAGTTCAAAAAGATAAAACAGTGAAAAAAAAACTGATAAACTTGGTAGGAAGTTTTTCTTATCACCAACTCAATCCCTTTGCTTGTTACAGTTCTACTTGAATTTTCTGTTTCTTCTTGAGTCAATTTCAGTAGTTTAGTCTTTCTAGGAATTTTTCCAATTCATTTAGGTTATTTAATTTGTTGGCACATGATTATTCATAGTATTATCTTATAATCTTTTTTATTTATGCAAAGTTGGTGGTGATGTCCCTTCTTTCATTCTAAATTTAGTAATGTGAATACTCTGTCTTCCTCTATCTCTCTTTTGCTGTCTTAATTGGTCTGGCTAAGGGGTAGTCATTTTTATTGAATCTTCTAGGAATCAACTTTTGGCTTTGGTGATTCTCTCTATGGTTTTTCTATTCTTTATTTCCACTCTAACCTTTATTATTTTCTTTTTTTCCCTTGCTTTGAGTTTATTCTCTCTTCTTTCTAATTGCTCAAGGTGGAAGGCTAGTTATTAATTTGATGTCTTTCACCTTTTTCAATATTGTATTAACAGCTATAAATTTTGCTTAAATTTAAAAAATATTTTGGGGTGCTTTAAGTGCACCCAAGTTTTATGTTATGCTTACATTTTCATTCATCAAAAGTTTTTTCTAATTTTTCTTCTGATATCTTTTTTGTCCCATTTGTTATTTATGAGTGTTTTATTTCACTTCCATATATTTGTGTATTTCCCAAATTTCCTTCTGTTACTAATTTCTAATTTAATACCATCGTGGTTGGAGAACATACTTGGTATTAAATACTTTAAAGTTTATTGAGGACATGCTTCATGGTCTAACATGATCTATCCTGAGGAGTGTTCCATGTGCACTTTAGAAGAATGTGCAGACTGCTGTTATTGAGTGGAATGTTCTAGAGATGCGTTGGGTCTAGTTGGTTTAAAGTGCCATTCAAGTCTTCTATTTCCTTGTTGATCTTCTTCCTTGTTCTATGCATTGTGAAAAGTGGAGTGCTGAAATGTCCAATTATTGTAGAATTGTCTATTTTCCCTCTCCCATTCTGTCAATCTTTTCTTCATGTATTTTTGGGCTCAGTTACTGTATGCATGTGTGTTTCCTTGATGAATTGACCCTTTTGTCATTACAAAATGTCCTTCTTTCTGCCTAGTAGCAATTTTTTCTGAAACTCTAGTTTGTCTGATATTAGTACATCCACTCTAGCTCTCTTTTACTACTTTTTGCATGAAACATGTCTTCCCATCTCTTTACTTTCAACCTATCTGTGTCTTTAAGGTGCATCTCTTGGCCGGGTGTGGTGGCTCAACTCTGTAATCTCAGCACTTTGGAGGCCAAGGGAAGAGGATTACCTGAGCCCAGGAGTTTGAGACCAGCCTGGGCAACTTGGTGAGACATCGTCTCTACAAAATATCAAAAGATTAGCCAGGCATGGTAGTATGTGGGTATAGTTCTGGCTATTTGGAAGGCTGAGGTGGAAGGATTGCCTGAGCCCAGCAGGTCGACACTGGGGTGGTCATGAGCATGCCACTGCACTCCAGCCTGGGTGACAGAGTGAGACTCTGTCTCAATAAATAAATAAAGTGCATCTCTTATAGACAGCATATAGTGGGATCACAGTTTGTATCCTGCTAATCTTTGTCTTGTCTGGAATGCTTAGTACATTTACACTTAATGTCATTACTATAATTTATGTCTGACATCTTGCTATGTTTTCTAAGTGTCTTACATCTCTTATAGCTCTTTTGTTCCTCTATTCTTCTATTATTGTTTTCTTTTATGTTATATATGTCCTAATGTACCATTTTAATTTCCTTATTATTTCTTTTACTGTATTTTGAAACATTATTTTCCTAATGGTTGTCCTAGAGATTATAATGAATTTCTTAATTTAAAGTAGCCTACATAGGATTAATACTAACTTAGCAGACTGTGAGAGTCTCCGCAAAAGCGAGTGTCCATAAAGACTCTCTGCATGAGTAAGAGTGTGTTGGTGGGTAAGTGAAAGTCCGTCTAAGAGGACACTCGTGTTCATGCACCGGGGCTCTCCTCCAGAGTTGACTGTACCCCCCACCACCACCCTGAAGTTGGAGCCACCAGCGCGCAGGATGGTCTGCAGTTCACGGGACTCTCCTGAGAAGAGCCTGCGGAATCCAGGTGAATCTCATCACCTGGCCCACACCATCACCTGTTACAGCAAATCGACTGGAGCCCCAAGATCCAATCAGTGGAGAGAGAAGATCGGGGAAAGCCAGAGAGAAGTCACTTTCCCAGTATAGAAACACCAGCTGGAGCCATTTTCTCTGTCTCAGGACCAGGCAGAGACCTGCATTGCCTCACTCAGCTCCAGCCAGTCTCCAACTTGGGAGCTAAGGTAATTTTGTCAAACTCAGAGAGACAGAAGTCACTCCCCCATGAGGGATCGGACACAGACACATCAGATCTGAGTGGGAGACTTAACAGGCAGCAAGCCAGGTGAGACCAGATCAGACCCACCCTCCTCCCACAGTAGGCCTGGCGCATCTGACCCAAGCTGAGAGCAACCCTTTCATCCTGCACTGAGAGCAGAGGGGAGGGGCTGGAGATCAGAGCTCAAAGAAAGTTGGACTTACAGGAATGACCTCTGAGCAAGTTTGGGTCCTTGTTTTGTTTTTTGTTTTTGTTTTTGAATGCTTGTTTTGCTCATTTTTGTTTGTTTTTTGTTTTAGATTTTTCTCTGTTTTCGATAACATTTTCATACTTGCTTTGTTTCTGTTATTTTATTGATTTTTTTAGACTTCCTGTTTGTGTATGGGAAGAGTACATCAATAAGGAGGTTTTTGTCAATTTGTGTGTCTGTATGATTTGCCTGTATGTTTTAGTTTTTTTTTACTCTTTTCTGTCTTTGTGTCTCTTTTCATTTGTTAGTTGATACGTCTGTCTATTTTCCCTCTTACTCTTCTCTCTCTCTCTCCACCTTCCTCTTGCTCCAGTCTCCTTCCTTTTTTCATTCTTTTTCTTACCTAATTTTGCTCTCAGGGAGCAAACTTATACCCCCACTACATAGACAGATTGTAAGGTAGTGGGAAGTGGGATCCAGGGTGCCCATACCTATCAGTGGATACTGGGATCTGCAGATAGATTCTGAATCATAGTTCCCCCCTCAACTAAATCTCAAAACTGCAATAAGTACAGCCCCGAAACTACAGTCCAGTTTCAGAACTGAACAAAGCCAGGGGATCCACATAAGGAAGAATAGGAGATTGAGCAAACAGAAGTAAAAGCTACCTCCTCATCCCTTAACTACAGAATTAAAGAAGGGGGAAAAAAAGTGGAGGGGGAGGAAAATCTACACAAAGAAGAAGAACCAAAAGAGGGGTATGGGTCTCACACAGACCCCTGGGAGGTCAAACACTGAGAATACAGACTTCGGAACACAAAAAATGAAGAGCCCCCAGAATGACTGGTCTCAAACAACAAACCCAGATATCAAGACACTAATAGAGAGAATAAATAGTATTGAGGAGAGACAAGTGGAAAGAATGAAGGAGTTGATAACTCAGATAACAGCAGTAAAGAATACTGTGAATGAAATAAATAACAAACTGATAAGCATGGAAAGCAGAATTAGCCAAGCAGAAGAAAGAATCTCAGAGCTTGAGGACCCAAATATAGAACTAACCCAAACTATCAAAAACATAGAAAAGAAACTTAAAAAGACAGAACAAAACCTTCAAGAGATGAGCAAGTATTTCAAGAGGCCAAATCTAAGAGTAATTGGATTTCTTGAGGCAGAGAGAGAGACAGAGACCACCCTGGAAAAACATTCCATGAAATTATTCAAGAAAACTCCCCTCATCTCATCAGTGATGCAACCATTCAAACACAAGAGATTCAGAGAACCCCTGCAAGACAACAAATGAGAAGACCACTACTAGACACATCGTAATTTGCCTAAACAAAGTAGTTATAAAAGAAAAAATCCTAAAGACAGCAAGAGAAAAAGGTCAGACTACCTACTGAGGACGACCAATGAGAACAGCAGCAGATTCATCTATAGAAACACTTCAGGCTAGGAGAGCTTGGAGTCCAGTCTTCAAAGTTCTCAAAGATAAACAATTTCAACCAAGAATAACCTACCCAGCTAAGCTAAGCTTCATCAGTGATGGAGAATTAAAATCTTTCTCAGACATTCAATCACTAAGAACTTATGGTGCCTCCAGACCAGCTCTACAAGAACACTTAAGAAAGTATTAAACACAGAAGAAAGAAAAAAAGAACAACAACATTCTTCACAAGAGTGCAGGAAAAAGATTGAAAACACACAAGAATCAACCCAAAAATCAAAAGAAAGACAACAAATAAACAGCAGCAATAAGAACTCTATAAGAACCTCATGACAGGAATAAACTCTCACATTTCAATAATTAGCCTGAATATGAATGGACTAAATGCACCACAGAAAAGACATAGAATGGCAAAACGGATAAAATATCATGAGGCAACAATATATTGTCTCCAAGAGACTCATCTCACTGGAAAAGACACTTACAGACTCAGAGTAAGAGGATGGGAAACAAAATTTCAGGTGAGCAAAACACAAAAGAAAGCAGGAGTCATGATCAACCACATCATCGGCCATAAATCAGTATAAACAAATTTAATAAGATTGAAATTCTTCCATGCATCTTCTCAGACCACAGTGGAATAAAAATAAATATCAATACCAATGAAGTTCCCCTGAAACCCACAAAGACATGGACATTAAACAGCATGATACTAAACAACTCTTGGGTCAACATGGAAATCAAAACAGAGATTAAAAGATACCTGGAAACACATGAAAATGAAGAAACATCTTACCAAAACTCTGGGATGCCATGAGAACAGTACTAAGAGGGGAATTCATATCTTTACAAACATACATGAAGAAAATGGAAAGATCACAAGTTAACAGCCTAAGTCATCTAAGGAAGTTAGAAAAGCAAGACCCCCAAAACTCTAACTTCAACAAAAGAATCCAGATCACCGCCGGGCTCGGTGGCTCAGCCTGTAATCCCGTGCCTTTGGGAGGTTGAGGTGAGTGGATTGCCTGAGCCCACGGGTTCGAGACCCGCCTGGGCAGCGAGACCTCATCTCTACAATAAATCAAAAAAATCAGCCAGGCGTGGTAGCGCACGCCTGTAATTCCGGCTACTCGGAAGGCTGAGGCGGAAGGATCGCCGGAGCCCAGGGGGTCGAGGCTGCGGTGGCCGGGAGCGGACACTGCACTCCAGTCTGGGCGACAGAGTGAGACTCCGACTCAAAAAAAAAAAAAAAAAAAAAAAGAATCCAGATCACCAAAATAAAACCCCAAATCTGGGACATAGAAGACAAAAAAGTAATACAAGAAAATCAATGAAACAAAAAGCTGGTTCTTTGAAAGGATAAACAAGATTGATCATCCACTAGCTAGACTGACCAAGAAAAAGAGAGATAAAGCCCAAATATACACAATCAGAAACACAAAAGATGAAGCCACAACTGACCCTGAAGAAATATAAAGGATGATCAGAGAAGCTATGTACACTTGTATGGAAACAAACTTGAAAACCTAAAGGAAATGAAGGACTTTCTGACATCACACAACCTCACCAGGTTGAAACAAGAGGTCATTGAGACCCTAAATAGACCAATAACAATACAGGAAATTGACTATGTCATAAGAAAACTACCTATAAAAAAAGTCCTAGACCAGATGGCTTTCCAGCAGAATTCTACAAAACATACAAGGAAGTCCTGATACCAATCCTATTGAAAGTATTCCAGACGATGAGATGATGGAACTCTCCCCAAATCATTTTATGAAGCTGACATCACAATGATACATAAATTAGGTAAAGATTCAATAAAGAAAGAGAACCACAGGCCAATATCCTTGATGAACATAGATGTTAAAATTCTCAACAAGATCCTAGCAAACCAGATTCAACAACACATCTCAAAAATCATCCATCACGACCAAGTAGGCTTCATTCCTGGGATGCAGGGCTGGTTCAACATTCGTAAGACCATAAACATAATTAAATACATCAACAGACATAAAAACAAAAACCACATGATTATATCATTAGACGTAGAAAAAGCTTTTGATAAAATCCAGCACCTTTCTTGATAAAAACCCTTGAACATCTAGGCATGGATGGAACACACCTCAAAATAGTAAGAGCCATCTACGAGAAACCCACAGCCATCATAATACTAAACAGAAAGAAATTGGAACCATTTCTCCTGAAAACCAGAACAAGACAAGGATGCCCCCTCTCAGCTCTCCTTTTCAACATAGTTTTGGAAGTCCTAGCTAGAGCAATTAGAAAAGAAAAGGAGATCGGGGTATCCAAAAAGGAAAAAAGAAAGTCAAGTTATCCCTCTTTGCAGACGACATGATTCTATACCTTGAAAACCAAAGAGAATCTATCAAAAACCTCCTTGCACTGACAAAGGACTTTGGCAAATTCTCAGGGTATAACATAAATGTGCAAAAGACAATCACATTTCTATACACCAATAATAAAGAAACATAAACCAGAAAAAAAAAGCACAATACCATTCACAATAGCCACAAAAAAAAAGAAATACCTTGGCATCTTCCTAACCAGAGATGTGAAAGAAAGACCTTTACAATGAAAACTACAAAACACTGCTCAAAGAAATCAAAGATGACACAAACAAGTGGAAAAAATATTCCATGCTCATGGATGGAAGAATCAACATTGTGAAAATGTCCATTCTACCTAAGGCAATCTATAGATTTAACGCAATACCCATTAAATTACCGGTAGCATTCTTCTCAGACCTGGGAACAACATTGCAGGAATTCATATGGAAACATAAACAACCACGAATAGCCAAAACAATCCTCAGCAAAAAAAAAAAAATCAAAGTGGGAGGTATCACACTCCCAGACTTTAAACTTTATTATAAAGCTACAATAATCAAAACAGCCTGGTATTGGTACAAGAACAGGCATACAGACCAATGGAACAGGATAGAGATTCCAGAAGTAAAACCTCAATTTCTCAACAAACACATCTTCAACAAAGCCTCCACCACCAATGACTGGGGAGAGGAGAACCTATTCAAAAATAGTGCTGGGAAAATGGGCTGACCACATGTAGAAGACTAAAACAAGACCCCTACCTATCTCTATACAAAAAAATTAACTCTAAATGGATCTTAAGACCTAAACATAAAACCTCAAACTAGAAGAATTGTAGAAAATCAGGAGACACCCTTATGGAAAATGGAACTGGCAAACAATTCCTGATCAAATCCCCAAGTACCCATACCATAAGAGATAAGATAGACAAGTGAGACCTCATAAAACTGAAAAGCCTCTGCAAAGCCAAAGAAACCATCAAGAGAGCAGGGAGGCAACCCACAGACAGGGAAAAAATATTTGCCAACTGCATGTATGACAAAGGCCTAACATCTAGGATCTACAAGGAACTCAAACGTGCCTAAAAGAAAAAAACAAACAGCCCCATTACATAGTGGGCAAAAGATATGAATAGACACTTCTCAAAAGAAGATATATGAGCAGCCAACAGATACATGAAAAAATGTTCAGC
>NW_007246462.1:133303-140603 GCF_000164805.1 Carlito syrichta
ATAGACCAATGGAGCAGGATAGAGATTCCAGAAGCAAAGCCTCAATTTCTCAACCAATTCATCTTTGACAAAGCCTCCAACAACAACAACTGGGGAGAGGAGAAACTATTCAGTAAGTGGTGCTGGGAAAACTGACTGACCACATGCAGAAGGTTAAAACAAGATGCTTACCTATCACCATACACAAAAATCAACTCTAATAAATGTAAAAACTCAAACTATAAGAAACTTAGAAAATGCAAGAGACAACATTATGGAAATTGGAACTGGCAACCAATTCCTGATCAAAACCCCAAGTGTCCATGCCATAAGGGATAAGATAGACAAGTAGGACTTCATCAAACTGACAAGCTTCTGCAAAGCCAAAGAAACCATCAAAAGAGCAGGGAGACAGCCCACAGACTGGGAAAAAGTATTTGCCAACTATATATCTGACAAAGGCCCAACATCTAGGATCTACAAGGAACTCAAACGTGCCAAAAAGAGAAAAACAAACAGCCCCATTACAAAGTGGGATAAAGATATGAATAGACACTTCTCAAAAGAAGACATATGAGTAGCCAACAGGTACATGAAAAAATGCTCAGCCTCCCAGGTCATCAAAGAAATGCAAATTAAAACCACACTGATATGCCACCTAACTCCAGTCAGGATGGCTATCATCAATAACTCAAAAAACAACAGATGCTGGAGAGGATGCAACAAAAAGGGAACACTTCTACACTGTTGGTGGGTGTGTAAACTAGTACAGCCTCTGTGGAAGACAGTGTGGCAACTCCTAAAAGATCTAAAAATCAACCTTCCATAAGACCCCACAATCCCCCTACTGGAAATACACCCAAAAGAACTCAAATCACTCTGTAAAAAAGATACCTGCACATGTATGTTTATCGCAACATTGTTCACAGTAGCAAGAACATGCAACCAACCGTGCTGCCCATCAAAAGAGGACTGGATTTAAAAAGTGCATAGAATATTATGCAGCCATAAAGAAGAACAAAATCATGAACTTCACAGCAACCTGTATGGACTTAGAGTCTACAATACTGAGTGATCTTTCACAGAAACAAAGAACTGAGTATCACATGTTCTCACTCATAAGTGGACCTTGAATAATTATCATAATACTATAAGAAAAGGATTGGCAGTAGTGGGAAACTGCAGGGGGGTGGACAGGGAGGTGGGATTGGCAGTAGTGGGAATCTGCCTAGGGAAGGGGGGGCATACCTCATCAACAAGGGTACCTGCATAATGAATATTTGTATACCTAACCCTGAATTGTACCCTACATCTTTAAAATAAAAAAATTAAAAGTTAAAAAAAATGCTAACTTAATTTCAATAGTATACCAAAACTATGCTCCAATATAGATCCAGTCTCTCCATCATCCTTTGTGAGATTGTTATCAAACTATATATTTACACATTAAAAGCTCACCAACACAGTTCATAATTTTTACTATATGCAATTGTCAGATAAGAGCATTCAAATAAATTTTGAAAATTATAATTTTAGCCTGAAGCACTCTCTTTGGTATTTCTAATAGTTCTTGACTGCTAGTGATGTTTTCTCTTACTTTAAAAAAAAAATCTCAGAATTTCTTTATTTCTCCTTCATTTTTGAAGAGCATTGCTCTTGAATATCAAATTCTTGGTTCACAGTCTTTTTCTTTCAGCCCTTTTTATATGTATTCTCACTGCATTCTGACCTCCGTGATTTCTGATGAGAAATTGGCTGTTAATTTTTTTTTTTTTTTTTGAGTTGGAGTCTCACTCTGTCTCCCGGCCACCGCAGCCTCGACCTGCTGGGCTCTGGCGATCCTTTCGCCTCAGCCTTCCGAATAACTGGAATGACAGGCGCGCTACCACGCCCGGCTAATTTTTTGATTTATTGTAGAGATGAGGTCTCGCCTGCCCAGGCGGGTCTTGAACCCGCAGGCTCAGGCAATCCACTCACCTCAGCCTCCCAAAGGCGCGGGATTACAGGCTGAGCCACCGAGCCTGGCGGCTGTTAATTTTTTTAAGGATCTCTTGATATGATGAAATGTTTTCCTCTTGCTTCTTTCAAGATTCTCTCACTGTATTTTTTTTTTTTGAGTTGGAGTCTCACTCCATTGCTCAGGCTGGAATGTAGTGGCATGTTTATGGCTACCCCAGCATCAACCTGCCGGACTCAGGCGATCCTTCCGCCTTGGCCTTCCAAGTAGCTGGAGTTACAGGCACATGCTACTACACCTGGCTAATTTTTTGATTTACTGTAGAGATGAGGTCTCATCAAGCTGCCCAGGCTGTTCTCAAACCAGTGGGATCTGGCAATCCCCTCACCTCAGTCTCCCAAAGAGCTGGGATTACAGGCTTTAGCCACCGCGTCCGGCCTCTCACTGCCTTTCAACTGTTTGATTCTTGTGTGTTTAGGTGAGAACTTTTACGTTATTCTCTTTGAAGTTTTTTGTTTGTTTGTTTGCTCCTTAGCTGTGCAGATTAATATTTTTAATAAAAATGTGAATGTTTTCAGTCATTATTTCTTTTTTGTTTTTAAAGCAGGATTTATTGAGAGGACAGAAAAGCTACCACAGAGGGAGGGGACCCAAAGGGATTGTCCCATTATTTCTTGAAACATTTATTGTACCCTTTTCTCTCTATCCTTTCTTTCTGGGACTTTATGTGTACGTTGGTATATTTCATGATTTCTCATAGGTCTCTGAGCTCCTCTTATTCATTCTTTGTTCTTTATGTTTTTCAGACTGGATAATCTCATTTGACTCAATTGACCAATTTTTAAGTTTACTGACCTTTTCTTCTTCCAGTTCAAATATGTTGTTATTGAGCTAGTGGATTTTTCATTTCACTTTTTGTACTTTTCAACTCGAGTGGTCTTTTTTTTTTTAAACTTCTGTTTATTAATATTATCTATTTGGTAAGGCACTGCTCTCATACTTTCCTTTAATTCTTTAGAGATTATTTCTTTTTTTTTGAGTTGGAGTCTCACTCTGTCGCCCAGACTGGAGTGCAGTGGCCGCTCCGGGCACCGCAGCCTCGACCTGCTGGGCTCTGGCGATCTTTCCGCCTCAGCCTTCCAAGTAGCCGGAATTACAGGCATGCACTACCACGCCCGGCTGATTTTTTGATTTATTGTAGAGATGAGGTCTCGCTGCCCAGACGGGTTAGAGATGATTTCTTTTAGGTTTATGAACACATGTATATTAGCTGATTTAAGTCTTTACCCAACAAGTACAGTGACTAGGACTCCTCAGGGACAGTTTCTTTAACTACTTTTTTCCTGTATATAGGCCATAATTTTCTGTTTCTTTGCATATTGTGTACTTTTTTGTTGAAATCTGGAAATTTAAAATAATATAATGTGACAACTCTAGGAATACCTCTCTCCACCAAGGTTTCTTGTTTGTTTAGTGTCTTTGGTGGACTAAAGTCTGTAAAGTCTGTATTCATTGTTGTGTGAGGTCACTGAAGTCTCTACTCAAGTAGTTTAATGCGTAGCTAATTATAAGACAGAGATTTTCATAAATGTTCTCCTAGACTTTGCTGAGAGGTTATGTGTGTAGCGGAGCATGACTTCAACATTGTAGTAGGTAGTTTACAACTCCTCCTTAGACTTCACTTTCTGCTTGTCCTGAAACTCAAGGTCGGCAAGAGGCACAAGATTGGGGTCTTCTCAGATGTTTCCTGAACATGAGCACAGTCCTGCATATGAATGCATGTCCTACATGGCATTCTGGATTCCCAGGCGTATGTCAGAGCTTTTTAAGAAACCCTATGGACTCTCATTTCCTGTTTTTCCTTTTAATTTTTTTTGTTTGCCTTTTGTTAGTCCTAATTGATTTTGCCATCTCAGGTAGATGTGATGTTAAACAATTACTACTGATTGTTTTCAACAAATGTCCTAGGGATAGGGCTGTTTGCACAGAGTAATTTCTGAACTAGGTCAGATAAAGACAACCCTGAAAATAGAACTTTTCAAGCTGCTGCTAGACAGGTGAAATAATGACAGTTTTCTTGGTATGGGGCTTTTTCAGAAGCTCTAAGTTCATTCTGCCCCCTCCAGTGGCTGTTAGTATGCTGGGTTTCAACGCTACAGTAGTTGTGAGGCTCCTGGCTTACTTGGCTACTAAAGATCTGGAGAGAAGGAGATGGGAATTGGGCAAGTCTAAATGCCATAAAGTTCACTGCTTTCACCAAGATTCAGTAATTTTTCTTGAAAAAATACTCCTCAGATTGTTGCCAGTCTTTGGTTAATTTCTGGTGTTCTGAAAAGGTTGGTTTTGATCAATTTTGCCCTTTTATGGAAAAGCTGATTTTCTACCATTCTGGAAGTGCTTCTCTCAGATTTATTTTTATCTCTTATTATTCTGCATAGGTCTCTCAGCCTCCAGCTGTCTAAATTCTTGAGCACAGTGTGGTATTTCCATCAAATATCTTCAAGTAATAGGACAAGGTGATGCAAAAGGCCAAACATACATATGAAATGGTGAATATATGAGGACAGGCCCAGATGTTTCTTAGAAGTACTGCTCTAAGGCCCTCCCCCCGTGTGTGGGCATACATTTGAAGTGTCAAAGATCTGCCAACTCCTCATTTTATGTGAGAGCTAAAACGTCTGTATAGTAATATTTAGACCTGCCTTCCTACCTAAGTGACTGAAATCATGGTTGGGAGCCCAAGTCAGGTGCAGACTGTGTTGTTCTAATCTTATGTGCTAATTAGTTTGAAGACGGAGTGTTTAAATAGATGTAAAGGAGGCATACACTGTGGAGGGAGGGGGTTAACATTTCTGCCTGGTGGATGCATTGGTGCTTATTATTGGTACTCTTGATAAATACATACTATATGTATACATTCACAAAAAGGTATTCCTTGCTTTACAGGTTAAGATATGTCAGTTCTTTAGTTAGGATGGCACACAAAAACACGCAACAACAATAATGAACACACATACAAAAAAATTTAGTTATAGGGCAACTCCCTCAGGTCCCCTCTGGGAGCTTTTCTGTCCTCTCAATAAATCCTGCTTTAAAAAAAAATTTAGTTCTATAACACCAGTCCCCCAACAATACAGTTCAGATTTCAGTTACCATGGCATATTAACTGTGAGCAAATGCATATAGTACAATTTTTCTGTGAGTTCTTTAGTTTACAAATCCCTATGTAAATAACAGCTGTCCATCATGATCAGTGACCAATTACAGCAGTTCTTTCCAAGTCTGTCAGTGCACATCTGTTATTTAGTTTAGGAACTGACAGTGTGCAGTTGCACTGCTTCCTCTGCTCCAAGTGTTAGACCCCACACAGCACTGTATAAAAATGAATAACTGAAAAAGGAAATTGGTCAGCAAAGATGAAAGTACAGCAAAGAAACAAAAAATTACAAAGATGAAACTGAAGTAAAATGCGAATAAAACATATGGGGGGGACCCAAAAAACCTGGAATTTATTTATAAAAATTGCGTATTTATCCTTACATGCTTAAACTTCAGTCACCTTCACAGTACTCTCCATTTGCTGTAATACACCTATCAAGATTCTTTTTTCACGCTCAAAACAGTTTTTGAACTCATCAATTTTGATGCCTTTCAATGCTTCTGCTGTTTTTTGTTTCATCTCATCCACATGAGCAAGTGTTTCCCTTTAAGGACTTTTTCCATCCAGGGAAACAAAGTCGCTCAGGGAGCGATCGGGTGAATGGGGAGGGTGGGACATGGGGGTCATGCTGCTTTTTGGTCAAAAACTGTTAAACACTCAGCAGAGTGTGGGCAGGTGCACTCATCAATCACCCATCATGAGATGGGAAAATGTATTCAAAGAATTTCCAAAACAAAATTCACTGAAGCTGAACACAGTCTCAGAACAACGCTAGTTGGTACACTGATGCTGATGGGTTCTTAGAACACTTACCTAGCAGGGGAAAGCCTGTACTACAAGGGGCCAACCCTCCAAAAGATAATTCCGCTGTTTGGGGGACCTTTCCCCTCATAAATGAAGTACTATCGAAGAAATAGACAACTGTGGAAATGCTGACTTTCCAGAGACTGTAGGTATGCAGTCGGTGAAACTTACTGAATGCCCACTGAAACGAGGAAAGTGGTTGTGACTAAAAGGATGAAGCTGTTTCTGAGGTAGTGAGGTCTACAACAAAATTTTACATTAAAGGAATTATCTGAGATTTTACAGGACATTAGAAGCAGAAAGGAGAAAAGGCTGAGGGTAACCCAAATGTGACATTTTTACAAAGGCACAGAAAAGATGCTCTCAGTATATAATAATTATAGAAGAAGACAAGCACTGTTAAAATTATTCTTAAAAAAAAAATTTTTGTTTTTGGCTGGGTGTGGTAGTTCATGCCTGTAATTCCAGCACTTTGGGAGGCAGAGGTGAGATGACTGCCTGAACCCAGAGGTTTGAGACCAGCCTAGGCAACTTGGTGAGACTTCATCTCTACATTAAATAAGTTAGCGGGGCATGGTGTCACATATTTGTGGTTCCAGTCACTTGGAAGGCTGAGGCAGAAGGATTGCCTGAGCCCAGCAGGTTGGGCTGCAGTGGCCGTGAGCTGTCACTGCACTCCAGCATGGATGACAGAGTAAGACTTCAACTAAAAATAATAATAATAAAAATGTTTTAAGAGAAGGGTGCAGGCGGGAGGTGTCTCCCTATATCGCCCAAGGCTCCCTATATCTAACTCCTGGCCTCAAGTGATCCTCCTGCCTTAGCCTCTCAAGTACCTGGGATTACAGACACAAGCCGCCTTGCCTGGCTCAAGATACTCTCGATACTTTTTTTTTTAAACAAATAAATAGAACACTTTAATTGTCAATATCTGTAAAGTTTTACGTTGCAATGTACAAGTATTACGTTATTTTACTATTTTTTTCATTTTTGAATGGTTTCTCAAAAATTTTAAAGGTCACAGAATGGTCTTAACTTTCCCATTGATTATCAAGGTAGTTTTTGCATGGTTCACAGTCATGTCCACCGTCCAGAACTACCATGCAAGCGAGGATTGCGTGTGTATATAGTACATATATGCAATATCCATGGTATGGAAATGTAAAATCGTCAACCACTTACGTAGACACATAAATGATGCTTAGAACCATTCAGTGGTAACCACAGACAAAATGTTTTCCTGGTTGACCACATGCAGAAGATTGAAACAGGAAAAAATTAAACAACAAAAAAAAATGCTTTCCGCGCTGTAGGGTGCGGTTGGGACTCTGGGGGTGCACACGGCTGCGAAGGCGCTCCTGTCCGCGCTGGAAACCCGGGGCGCGCGCGCGGGGTCGGGG